>NC_135564.1:17511930-17539430 GCF_964340395.1 Glandiceps talaboti | reverse complement strand
TAATTACAGAGAAAAGTACATGTAGTCTCTAAGATGCAACATATTATGCCACACCTATAAACTAGCACTTGTCAACAATTTGATTGACAAGTATCACCATGACAACAGTTGTTCTCATTTCCAGGTCCGATTTTCAATCTACATAATGACATTTGTTTGACCTTCTAATCACCAGTTCAAGGCGGACAGGACCCTAAATCTTTTCATGTGGTTGACTTACCACTTGAAGTAGTACAGATGTGAACAAGGTTGGCTGATGTGTGAGGGCGCCCTGTCATGGCGTACCTTACAGACTTATCATAGGGCATGTTTCAGTACAGAGAATACAGTATTCTTATGGAAACAATACTCAAAACAAATAACTAAACTTTAGTAATTTTCAACAACTGTAAAACAACACGGATATAAACTTTCTGTACCTGATCACCGAAGGCATGACGTCCAATAATGATGGAATCCTTCCAGCCTGGGACGAGACGTGGAATGTTCTCACATATGATTGGTTCACGGAACACTGTACCACCAAGGATGTTACGGATTGTACCATTGGGTGATTTCCACATCTTTTTAAGTTTAAATTCTGCACATTTATAAAAGGTAAGAAGTTAAATAAGTCACTCACAAATATCACAAGAAATCTAAATACGATATTCATGAATATGCAAATTATGTTGACCTGAAAATGGGCAATATAGGAAAACATGCACCAATAACTACCAAAGTCGATGAACAAATTGATGTTGCCATGACAGTGAGATAACAGAACACATAAGCCAAAGTGTCCAAATTGTTTGACATTTGCTATTATACTTTTTAAATACAATCATCATACACGAAGCAGACATATTTTCACTATTGCTCGCCAACTAATCATTGACTTTGACACATTTGTAACGAAGTATGCCCTCTAGTGGCAATGCCGTCAGGAAAATCAACTACAGAGGGCAGTGTTTGCAAATGAAATATGTATTCTGACATCTTCACAAAAATCAGCATTAAACTTTCACACACAAAAATGTTGCTGGGCATATGAATAGAACCTGAAAATATACAAAAATTAACATATGTTTATATTCAAATCATAACCTTGATATTTGTAAAGAAAATACAAAAAGACAAGTTGACAATCTAACCTTCAACACGAGCTTCATCTGGAGTGATGGTTGCACATTTGATACCAACATTGTGTTTCAAGATGGCATACGCAGCGTCAATTGTGACCTGGTCATCAGTCTGGTCTCTGTATGGCAGGCCCAAGTCAAAGTAAATACAGTCTAACTTTAGGTAGGGGAAGATTAACTGTAAGGAAAACAGAAGAGATTGCAGGGTTCAATGGGTGGTGTACATCATCAAAAACCATATACATTTAGCAGTTGGGGAAAATGGAAAGATTTGACCACAATATGCATGGTTACGAATCAATGCTTTTATAGAAATACACAGACATTTCAACAGCTTTAATTTAGGGATTTCAAGTTTATTTTTGAACCACAGTCCACATAGAGGGCTTCTCCTCAACATCAGTCACTTAGAAGGACTCTTCAAAACTTTTCAATCCTTCTGGTTACTTCACAAAGTGATAACCCCCCCCCCCCACCCCATGTACATTTACCTCATCAGGCCACTGACACGTTTGCCATTCATGACAGATAAAGGTGACCCTCAGGATAAACTACCCCAATACTAAGAAACACACAAAACATGGCCTAGTTCTAGGTCAAAGGTCATCAAAGCAGAGGTGAATAGGTGAGAAGTATTTCCTATCTGTAGAGATACTATGGTAAGATACCTGATAACAAAATAACAAGACCTCAATACAAAGTGTACTTATTCTAGGTCAAATAGCAATTTAGGTGTTCAGTTTTCTGAATTGTGTGATTGATGGTAAATTTATGACATCTGAACAGATTAAATGATTGGTCAAAAGGAAGTGACATCATCAAAATACATGAATACTTAAATACTATTGTGAGTAAGCCAATGTGATATCTCAGACCACACACAATTTTAAAAAAATGCTGGCTCAGCAAATCCTACTTTTGAAATTGACAACACAAAGGATGGGTTGGGGAGGGGTGTGTTTCTAATTGTCAGAGTAGGTGGAAGATTACAAAAGTAGACAGAAAAGTAAGATAGAGGACAATATGCCATTCCAGACTACAAACAGGAAAATTGAGAATATACATTTTGAAAGATTGAGTTCTGAAAATTCAACATTTCATAATTTGTAAACATTCTCCTCCATAATATCAAAGATGGCAACTTACATCATGAAACCATTTTTTTCTATTTCCAAAACTAACTTAATTTCATTTAGAACAGAATATGGATGATTTCATTTTGAATATCTTTACTGAACCCAAAGGTCAAAGTTCAAGCTAAGGAGGGAGTCAGGATTCTTTGTACACCAGTACTAGTGATACTATCCTCAGAGCTAATGACTTCATGAAGAATTTCCAAATAATCATTAACTCTTATTGCACACAGTGACCTCTGGCCAACAGAAAAAAACACTCAAAAACTTGAATGAATTTTTTTGTCTACTTTTTTTAAAAATACAACTGATAATTCTGTAATTAGAAATAGATTATTTTTAAAACAGGAAAAGCTGTACAGACTCACAGGAGTTATAAATAGATTGATGGATGAAACCGGAATGTCTGAACTTTTCACACAAGAAAAACATCTCGGCAGCAATGCAGATCAACACAGTGAATGGATGGACTCTGTGACCTTTTTCTTGTAATATGATTAACTGGTATTGGTAATATGCTAGGACAACGAACTATAAATGTTGTTACATACAGTAAACAATATGACATTACATTGAAACTGATATAAACTGCTTCTAAGAAAGAAGACAAATTAAACCTAATTGTGGTCAGATTTGACAAGATTTATGGTTAAAAAAAGTTCAAACTGGTACAAACCAGTTTAAACTAGTTCAAAAATATAGGACACATTGAAAATTATATCACCAGAGGTTATTAAATATGTTCAAACTGGTACAAACCAGAAACAAAACAGGTAGTTTCCAGATTTGAATGTGTTTAATATAGTCTGCGCTTGACTATAAAACAGGGAACAATTCAAACTCTTGTTACCATTTTAAACTGACCTTTACTGTTGATAAGTGAGTTCAAACTGGTACAAACTAGTTCTACTGCACAGTGGCATTCTGTCCAGTCTATCAGAATCTGTATCTGAGCAACTACATATCCTTAATACTTCAGTAATATATTCCAGGGGGTGTGAAAACCAGGAATTCCTCAGCCTTACCTCATAATAATTTTGGGGCATTCAAATGACATCAAAGGACAATTTTTGGTATGATAGCACTCTCGAGGTCATTCACTGTATTTTCTCAAAAGTATTTGACAAACTATGAAAAAAAAGTATGTTTTGTAACTTATGTATACACAAATTTCTTTTCACATTCTTTCATGTTACATTTTGGATCTGATGACCTCGTGGTTGCCATGGGAACAATGTCTGTGCTATGTTGATTGTATGCTAATGTGATATCTTTCCAGCTGACAAAGTATCTCAAATATCACTTTACTCACTTGTTTGTGGAAATGAATTGAAATTTCTAGATAGAATATATTTCACTTGAATGCAGTATTATATAAAGTGAGAATATTTGTATGTTGTACAACTTTGGTGGAGAAAAAACAATGATCGATCAACTGTGAATTTAACAACAGAATCAGTTTTTATTACTTGCATCCTAGTCATATTTTCATTGTATCTGGCTCAACATCAAAATTTTTTTCTATTTCTTTTTGGTTTGCTTTTCCAATCAAATATACACTAGAATCCAACTACCAAACGCTCCCAACTTCTTATGAACTTTGTTGTGAACAGCAAACACCCAGTTTTCCAAAATATTGAACTGAAGTCTCCAAGTTAGTATACACAAAACTTTGTGCGGACACTATTGAAATATAGCCTGTAGTGTCCTATGGTGGCCTTGGTTTTGAAATAATTTCATGTCAAATTACGAGCACAAAGGTATCGAAAGTATCGTATCACTGGATGATATTTTCATGAATGGAGGATCTTGGCCTTGGTTTTGAAATAATTTCATGTCAAATTACAAGCACAAAGGTATCGAAAGTATCGTATCACTGAGTGATATTTTCATGAATGGAGGATCTTGGCCTTGGTTTTGAAATAATTTCATGTCAAATTACGAGCACAAAGGTATCGAAAGTATCGTATCACTGGATGATATTTTCATGAATGGAGGATCTTGGCCTTGGTTTTGAAATAATTTCATGTCAAATTACGAGAACAAAGGTATCGAAAGTATCGTATCACTGGATGATATTTTCATGAATGGAGGATCTTGGCCTTGGTTTTGAAATAATTTCATGTCAAATTACGAGCACAAAGGTATCGAAAGTATCGTATCACTGGATGATATTTTCATGAATGGAGGATCTTTATTGATTTGAAAGCCAAGACTAGTCACTGGGATACATTAAATCCATCAAGTAACAATGTAATTTGCATACAAAACAATAAGTCTTGTAACAGTCTGACAATGCCAAAAAACATTCAAACAAAGGTCCCAGGGGTGTAAAAGTCTACAATAGCAAGGTTATTTACATAAGTCTAATGAAGCCATGTTGTACATTTGACCACCCATTCATGACCACCACCAAATACAGTACAAACCTACACATTTTCACTAAAGACTAATTTTTGCTTCCTTCGCTAAAAAATAAAAACACGAAAATAAGTGTCTTCTGTACAGACACAAAGTAACAGGTTCAGTAATCCACAAAAAGTTAGTCATTAGGAATTTGTTGAAGACTGTGAAACGACAAAATTTTCTATAGGCAAAAATATCTAGGTTTATGTTGTACTGTCTTAGATTATCCCACAAACTGAAGATGTGAAATTTGTCTTATAAGCCCTTAATAGAAACATTTAGCAAGAGTTCTGTTGGAATGCAGGGCAAACCACATAACACAACTGTAGGTATTGATTACATAATCACCAAACTCCTGAGCTAAATCTAACTGTGTCAAATTGTGTAACACTAAAAAAGTCTAATACGATATTTTAATTTACAAATAAATGTATATACTTGGCTGTTGAATTTAACATTAATTTGTTTACTTGTATGTATTATTGCCATAGTTACAACATGTATGGAGTACATAGAGTATTGTCTAACGTAACCATGGTAAAAAACTTGTATTTTAGCATTATTTTTTGTCATTAGAATCCTGGTCAGTTTAAATACCTGTACATGTAGTTCTATGAAATTAACAAATTGCATAAACACAATATAAACATGTCAAAAGAACTTTAAAATTAAAGTCTATACTATAGTCAGTCTATAGACAGTCTATAGTCACCAAAACTTTGACATAATATAAACACCTACAGTCCTACACACAATGGATATATTGGTTCTACTAGTTTTGGAGGTATGGTTGAATAACAGGTGTTTCAGAAGGTACAACTGATTTAGCTATCAAAATTATCATAAATGTTTTAACAATAATCAGTTAAACAACATCTATTATGCAGTAAATGAGAGTAAATTGCACACTAAAGCATCACCCTCTAATGAACTTATTGTCCTCAAAACATAAGCAATTATTTATTAGCAAATTACTAGCTTATGGATGACGTGCTATGACAGGTTGGGATGCCGAGAGAATCCGTCCTTTGTCTATGCCAACTAGATGTAGTTGGCAACATGCCTGGGTACTATTGTTCTATTGATTTGCCAACTAGCCAGCCATCCAGGCTTTCAAATATATCAAGAGTCTTGACGTCACAATGGGTGACACATAGACCACTGTAGATTATATAAGTAAAGTTGATGACATTTCTGGGGGTGGGTGCAACTCACACAAGCTATTTGCAGTTCATCTTTTCAAAGCTGAGAAACAATACAATGTAGGTTATTCAAGCTGTTGATGACATTTCTAGGGGTGGGTACAACTAAAAAACCATTTGCAGTTCATCTTTTCAAAGCTGAGTTCTACACATTACATATTTTGTACCTAGCATATAGTGAATACCTATTATGTCTCCTTCTTTCATTACATGGTTACGAGTCTGGGCCTATGGGCTGTGTGAACTTTGCATTTAGAAATTCACAACATGTATTCCAAATCCCAATATTGAGTAGTAAATGTCCAGCAAAGCACCTGTGTTACAATCAATACACTATTATTATCACCAACAGTATATAAAGTGAAGGGAAGGGGTACCCTTTTTTACATATCAGACCCTGTATATTTGAAACTTAGAATACCAGACACATGAAATTATCAAAATGAATATGCATTACATAATATTCTATAATAATAGCCTAGAATTCAGGTTATGGGAGGATTTTGAAGTTTGATTTGAGGAAAATAATGATTTCAAAAACTTCATCAGCATGGATTCCAGGCTAATTCTATATGGTTGTGGTTAGTTACCTAAAGGTTATGATCAGTATGCCCTTGCAAAGCCATTTTGATATGCCACACACACACACAGACAGCAAATTCCTCATGAGATCTCCTGTCCCTTGACAAAATGGTGACTCACAAAAACCCTATTTTTTTCCATTTTGACCAGCACTTATTTTTTTTTGTCTTTTTTTCAATTGCAGGCCACGCTGGCTTTGATATTATCATGTAGACATGACTTGACATAATCTATAGTGGAAGTTTTAGCTCAGACAAGACAAGATTTTTATCTATAAGATTAGATTCTAAATATGCTAATCAACCCTCATTAACCTAGTGTTAATAGTATTATCACCAAAATCTTGTTTTTATCATTCTATTTATTCATTATAATTTGTCTTGTGGCCTCGGAAAATAAAAATTATGCATCCATTCATCATAACGAGTGTAATCAAATCAAAAGTTGAGATTTTTGAAATGTATTTAATTAACTAGTGTTATGAATGTATAAGTCAATTCACATTTTTTGTGAAACAATCTTCAATAATTTGATATTATAAATAGTTTAAAACTTGACTCAAGTCATTTTATCTTCACTGGATTACAGAATTGTGGTTTCTATGTCATTTACACCTGGTAATGAGTTCAACCTTGCTATACTTACAGATATCTCACCAGTATAACGATATAGTAAACTATATTGATTTTTGTAACGCTCCTTCACTGATGTACATACAGTACACTCACACACACTATAGACATCTCTCAACACATATTGACTTTGCAGAGTACACTATTGTTCGAGGAACGCTACAGCATCCACATCCGACAGACAACCTATGCCTTATTTCTGTTTCAATATTGCACCAACAATTACTAACACTAAGTGACTTTGAAGTAATTTTTTGATAAATTATTTGCAAATTAAAATATATTGGTACTTTAATGAAAAATAACGACATCAACTTCACAATAGGCAGCTGTAGAAAGTGATTAGGTCACCATAAACCAATGAAGGACACTTAGTCAGTCTAACGTTTCCCTTGTAACCATGGCTACCCTCTTTTGGTGTAAGTCCCCATGCGTGAACTGAATTGACATCGAGGTCATGATGTCATGAATACTAATTAGTCCAATAATGCTCATAAAATACAATTTTTATTTGATTTCTCACAATTCTTTGTCTACTTAGAAGTGACAACCAGAATTAACAGAAACCAAAGTGTTATGCATACTTGCTGACTTTTCACATGTATTTGCAAGATGTTTTCAGACAGTGAAAATATATGGTTGTAGAATTTAGACTACATTTTCTGTCAGCTCTGAATATTTTATAATACATTTATTCAGAGATATCTCGTCTGTATTTTATCATGACAATCATAAAATCACAAATACTTGAAATATTACAAAGTATGTAAAGACCTCACTGTCTGACCCCAATTAGAATACAAACAGTTGCATTTTGCATTGTCCTAAGTTGACTTCTCAATATTAGAATGTCAAAGAAACTAGTTGCCAATTTCAAAGCTTTTAGTTCCAGTCTTTTATTTATTCATATTCACTGCTGTTTCCTTTCAAACAACCAAATCTTTCAGTTAATTGAATTTCTGTTGACGCTTATTTGCTGTACTTCTAAACAAGTGAAGATGAATTGAAACACAACTAATGGACATGCAAGTACATGCAATATGTAAATATATAAAAAAAAACACCACTTACAGTTTCCTTGATTTTCTCCCAAATAACTCTGGTCATCTCATCTCCATCTAATTCTACAACAGGGTTGGCTACCTCGATACGTTTACCCGTAGCAACTGTGAACAGAAATGAAACATTTAAAATGTTGAATACTGAACGCCTTACATTTCCCATGGCAACTAAACAGTAGCGAAACAGTTAACATTTTCGAATTCTGAGCCACATTCTTTGGTGTCATGGCGACCAGCCTTATCTTTCTATTGTCACTTTTGCTGGTCTAAGAACACTACCATAAATCAAGAAATGTTTGTCCAACGATAAGCTAACCAAATAGAATTCAAACACTGGAAATTCCTATATGTGTATTTTACTAAGATGTAGTATAATCCTTTTACATGGATGAGTACTTAATATTATCATTCTCAAGGAATTATAATTATTTCGTTTATTGCAAACTATTGTAGATTCTGTATGTTCGATTGAAAGTATGTCACACAAATATTCCTGTATACCAAAATAATGTCCCTAAGTAATACCACAAACCAGACATTTCTACATATTTCAGAGACTGAGCTCCACAGAACTGGAAACCTGCCAATGAAGAGGAGCGCAGTCTCTTTGAAATATTTAGTCATGTATGACTTCTATGACTTCAAGTCTTGATACAAATATCTACACAGAATAGTATATATCCAATGCCATGTAGTAGTGTGTGTCAGTGAAATGAACAAGACATAGCAATGACCTTATCTTGTAGCATGACCTTTCATCCCATGAGGGAATTCCTAAGTAATTGTACAGACTGTCTCTAGTTATCAATACAAAGATAAGCAGATACCATTTCATGACATGCATCTATTTATAGATAGCCCTACTTGTCGTTAGATTCTGATAATGTCCTTCTCTTTTGGTCAGAATTGAGTCCTGTGTACTCTTATCACAGTGTGTGTAGGACTAATACATAGACTTCAACTGTATTCACAACCCTGATGACACAGTGTCAGTGAAAATCTGGCAATCATTTTCCAAATTTTGGAAATATAAACTGCATTTGTATTACATCCCAGTCCCCTGAAGATGCTGACAAGATGTCAGTGAAAATTTTGGAGTAATTCTCTACTTTCTTTTCACTCTATAAAAGCAGATATTTATTCAGAGTGACGACCAGAGAGTCCATAATTAGTCATTCTCACATATGCAAATGATTGTAAATTAGACAGTCTTTGTTGCTCACTTTAGATTCTGTCGGAACAGTGAATGTACTTCTTCAATTACTCATTTTTATATAATTATATATTTCTTACTACGATGCAAATAATAAGCTGGTACAGTGGTAGGTTATAACACTGCAGTGATACCAGCAAACATGATCTACACATGCAGCTGTGATATAGATAGGAGCTGTGTGTCCATGTGACACATCACCACGATCATACATACAATGATACATACATAGTAGGCCAGCATCAAATATTCATTGATGAATCATGACTACAGCTGTTACAGCATGTGGGTATTTTGATGTGCTTTATAATCTAAATATTCTAGCTGTAATGAATGGATTATGCAAATTTATAATACTACTTAAGTGAAACACAGCTGTTTCATTCATAACTGTCAGGAAATACATGCCTTTAGCCTAGTGCTGTCACATTGTCAGAATTCACAAAACTCTATGAATTGAAAAATGGGATTTTGAAATTTCATAATAGTTGCTGACAGATAAATGGCCTCATGAGGTCATAGCGATCAGTAAGAATAAATAACTTGACATTTTTACAAGATGGTAAACTAGCTGTTGGTACTTTGGTATTCAAAGAGAATGTGACATACATTTTGTACTTCTCAGCTCTTCTCTGTATACACCATACAGTGTACCATTATGGAGGTAGAATGACATGCTACCATCATGGATGTATTACTTTTCATGAATAAATCCATGGTACCGTACAACACATAAGCTTCCATACAAGATGGTAGTATTGGTACATGTAACTGTGCTCGTACTACTATGGCATATGGAATGTGACATACTTTTCTATTCTTATCGATGTACTGTGTACTGTACAGTACTTGACTTTAAATCATTAATCTAACTAAGAATGACTTGTTCAGTAATCAATGTCTTATACACCTGCATTGACCATTGTCCCTTCAGTAACACAGACTCAGATCAGACCAAACATATTCCAACCTTTCCAACATTGAAAATACTACTTTCTATACACAACTTGTTATATTTTCCCTGACTTCTACATTTCTTCAACACGTACTTACAAAACATGATCAAATTACCCCCTTGTAAATGGAAATGCAGTGAGAGAATGTGTGGCAACAACTACCACTACATAAATTTCTCATGACTATATAACATATGTGTCTTTACTATTCAACATATCAGATATTAATATTAGAATGATAGATCACAGAGTCTTGTCAAACCTATACCATATGTTACAATTGTAATATTCTGTAGCCTGATAGTGAATGAAACCATACTGATCTAAAGATACTATGGTATGGCTAGGATAGATATGTAACTCATCGACTATTACTACTAATGAAACTTTATACTCAGATCATCACTATGTTGATATAATTATCCCATAGAGCTTCATCACATCTTTGAAATGAACTGGCAATATGTCAACCAGACCCTATGAAAAAGTGCATGGTTTGCTGTATTTCACTATCTTTTACTATCTGTGTTCACACCCCAGGTGTGTGCCATGTATATACACATAGGCTATCTTCAATCTTACTGTATATAATTAGAGTTCATTACATAATACATAGATTTTGAGGATAAATGAACATTATAACAACATAGATATTTATGCTTGTCGGTGAATGTGTGTGCCTATAAAATCAAGAGACAAAGCCAAGACTAAGTAAAATTAATTTTTTTTGTAAAAGCTGTATCAGTTTTATAGTGGGTGGTGACTGACCACGTGGGCAAGACACTGATACCCATCCTGCATTTGTATTCACACACCTTTGTTTCCATGGCATGGGCCTATGCAAAAATGTACGAACTTGTCACGAATTAGTTAACCTGTCAACAAAAGAAGCGGGAATCGGCCAAGGCTGCAAAACCCACCTCAGTGTAGAACCATAAATATGAATAAATGTTTGAAGGTCATATTATAGACGGGACAAGGTCAGAACAAGAATTTAGTTAGCACATTGCACCAAACTTGTAAGTTGTAGTACGCACATGATTAGTTTCTATGTCAAATGTGAAGTCCCCAAGACAATAAAACACCAGTTTTCGGAGAGACAAAACATCACCAATAGTAAGCAAATGTGTCGAATATCAATATTTTACTTTAAAATCTACGTGATATTGTTCTAGAAACCTGCTAGTCAAGACATTTCTGTACGCACTTAGTGATCATTATTTCCGCATGTACAGTGCATATGGTACACCTCACAATGCCGCATACCATGGAAACGATCAAGGAACCGTTATACATTGCGATTTTGCGATCCATAATATAATACTTACGATTTCTTTTGTGGACTGCATTGTAGCTAGCAAGTACGGACGCCCTTGGTAGGTTAAATTGTGAAACGCCGGTTAAAGCTCTAGATATTTTGACAAGAGATCCCGCCATGTTGTACGCTACGTTCTCCGGTGATCAGTGAGTGATGACCTGTGACCGCGGAACGCTTCACGTTTTTATTGGTTAACATTAAGTCACGTGATTTTCCCCACGTAGGCAAGATCGGGGGGTACCACTCACATACTTATCAGTTAAAACATTTGTTATAGAAAATTACAAGGGGTACCATATGAAAAGATACGAATCAAGGTAAATGGTAAGTTCCAAATAATTTTGGTAAAAGAAAATAGTTATAGTTCGAGAAATAACTTTTTGATAGTATATCATATACTCTAAAATGTATCTTCTTTGAGGTAGTGGTTACCCCTGAAAGCAAATTGATTGGCATGCACCGGGAAGCGTTGCTGCGATCGATAAGAAGCCGGCCGGTAACTTTTTGGTATCCCAACCTTAGAAGCGGCCGTCAATTTCCATCCCCAAGGCCGTCTTAGAAGGGCTACGGGTGTTAAAAGACTGAAAGGAGCCTGTTCTTAGGTATCGTATACAAGTTAATTTTACAACGCTTCCGTTTTACAGAAGCAATTTCGGTGTAAACCTCGTGTTATTTCAGCAGCTGGTCTAAATATGGCGGGTGCGCTCATTCTTGTGTACACGGCTGACAAACATCGATCAAAAATGTGCGCTGCTATGCTCTTGCAAAGTAAATACAAATTCCTATTACACACTAGTGAACTTAAAAGCAATTTTTCAAAATCACTCCCTCCCCGCGTGTAGGGGTGTACACAGAAACGTGACGACTCAAGGTCACACGAGGTCTGTAAAATGTAAATCGAGAGCAAAATTATTATCATCGGTTACTACCATAAAGGCATGTACATGTTACAGCACGTGTGATAATTTGGTGATTGAATTGCATAAATTCTTTTATTGTATTAGGTAATTTGTATAGTGGACAAACTTAATGCTAGACATATTTATGCTGTGACAAATAATAGTCTTGTAATAGTACAGATAAAAGTACAAATATGCATTTATTAAATATTTTATCAAAACCCAGAATTTATCATTTGATATGATAGTTTTACAAATATATCCTACTCGTACATATCTCGCTGTTTGGTTCTTGAGACATAAAACTACTTTGGTCAGCTGATTAAGTTTCCCAGCTGTTTGTTTTGATGGTCAATTAACCACATGTTAATAAAAATAATTATGTTCAAAACTGATATTATGACATTTATAATACTCCCTGCATCTGTTACAAATATGGATTATCCTTAGTACAGTAGTATTTTGAATGGCTTACAAAAGTCATTTTTAAGTGCCTTTGCTTTTCTATACGTTGTTAGATTTTACTTGTCTTGTTGTTTCTGACATAATTTTTCAATCCCAACTGCAATGTATAAGTTATTGTGTACCAAATGCTTGGTTTAGCATTGCTACAAGCTTTGATAAAAATAGAGAAAAACATGTTTGAGAATGTGAAATGAACACAATCCGAAATCTATGATGTCAGCTCAAGTATATGCAAAGGTGATTAATTTGCATAATAAGGTGACAAGTAACAGGTTAACAGGTTGTACCACTAAATTTACATAACTTTTGTTTTTAGTTTATTATTGAATTATGTTGTCTGTCAAAGAAGCCCTTAGAATTTAGATGGCAACATAACTAAGGAGATAGAATAGTGCAAGGGCTTCTTACATATTAGACACAATAAGTTTGAAATAGAGTTACATAAAATAAATGACAATGTAACAGATCTTTCAGTAATGATTGACTCTGTTATCAACTTCTAAAATGATAAGCATATTTTTGTAAAAATTTATCTTTGTGTACGTGTACTAAAAATGGATGATAGTTCAGTATTGTTAGTTTGTAAGATCACAAAGATGTCACAGTCTCCAAATTTGAAACCCCTTTTTTTAAGTCCATAGATACAAGTTCTTTTTTCTTCAAATGCAAATTCATATGTGTTGGTAAACCATAGTATTCAATTTAACTTTTGTTCCAAACGTGACCATAAAGGCCCAGTTACACGATGCAACTCATGAAGCAATTCGTCGCATGCGATGAGGCTTGCAACTGCGACGGAGCGCGTACACGATGCAACTAGTTGCCTGGTGAGTCGCAAGAGCTCAACTGTTGCACATGCGTAGATATATAAAAGTTACAGGTCATCGATGGTCAAGTCTTCTCGCGGCAGGAATTTGGCAAAAATGCTATGAAATTGCTAATATTTACGAATAAAATGAGGTATCGATAGTAAAACTCTATTCAATTCGAAGTTCGTTTATGGCGATGTTGATCTTTCCGATGTCGCTACTTGCATTCAAGTTGGAAATAAAATGATATTCAGTGGAAATCAAGCATTCATAGACATTGTATACTATTTATAAGTGATAATCATGGTGATAAATCGAAATTATATAAAAAATACTTGCTGAAATAGAATATTTATACTAAAAACATGGCGGCAATAACATTGAACGTCATTTGACACGTATGTATATGTCAAAGGTTATTGCTTGCGACGCGACGAAGTGGTTACACGGTGCAACTCACGAAGCAACTCGAGAAGCAACTTGCGACAAGGAAACCGACATGTCGGTTTCCTTGCGACGCACCTTGCAACGTCGCAAGACCCTGCGATGAGGCGAGTACACGATGCAATTCGTCGCATGCGACGAATTGCATGGTGCGTTGCTAGTCGAGTTGCATCGTGTAACCAGGCCTTTAGGTTACGTGTACTGAATAGTTGGTTAATATGTTGACAAAGACTGAAGTGTGCAGTCAAAAATTTCAGGTAAAATTTTCATATTTGTGTTTGGAACAATAGTTATATTGACTACAAAGTTCTTTATTTTTTGACTTTTTGATTTAGAAGTAGATATAATTTGAACAAATCACTTGTCTTTCTTTGGCATATTAACTGACAGAATGCCCCAAATTTAGTTACATGTATAAAGTAGCTGGAGATGTTGAGCAAAGTAGGATGTGAAAAGGTCAAATTCAGGTGTGCAACTTGTACTTGTTAGTTATGTACACCTTCTCAGTTTTGTGATAATGTGACTGGATTGATGGCATGTCATTTTCCTGTATTGGTATTTTTTTAAGTTTGTGGTATGTAATGTTCACACATTTCTTATGAAAATATTCTTAATATGATGCACATGATATGCAATTAATGTTTGTCAACAGATTACATAATGTCCAAGGGAAGGACAACACCCCCACCCTATCCCCACCCCGGACAACACCCAGGGTGGTAGGGTTACAGTGTAGTAGAAAGGAATTGGGTTCCACTAAGAGCTGAGTACCCAAAGAAATATAGTACATATTTGTGAAAAGTGAAAAATTAGTCTCCACCCTCAGCCCAAGAAACAGTTTTTATATAAGTTACCTTTACTTATCACCTCCTTCATATATAAACAATGACATCCATTTGAGATTAAAATATTTTATCAGAAAAGCAAATAACCGATTACCATGATACCAAAGCAATATGCTTGACTAGTCCATTGATCCTCCACCCTTGGTGAGAGGAGGGTCTATGACTAGTCTGTGTTGGCGTGAAAAAACTAACTGTTCCCTAAAGATTAGATTTTTCATAAGAAGCCAGAGTCCAAATCATAGACTGAGTGACATTTAGCGATTACTACTGTTGTACATTTTAGTACCTCTTACAATATTTTATACTTTAGCAGGACTATATTTCATTTTGAATTCTATCAAAATCAAATGTTAAATTATCAAGTACAAACAATGTAGTAGATTATCAAGTAGTAGACATACCATACATGCTAACAATGCATACTGTAGCATAGAGATTTTTAGTATGTTGTATTTCATTAAAGGAATTCGACCTAAATTTAATAAAAACAGGCGTACCAGGCTAGGTAGATTTTACCTGTCCATAGCAGTCAACCAAAGTATTCTACCACAGACCAATAGACCATTCAATTTTGGAGAGCAAATCTCAATGCTAAATATTATTTTCAGTATTACTATATACCTAACATATACACATGTCCCCTCTCTGTTAATTCTTAATTGGTTTACTAAGTTTTGTTTAAAGTTTCTATAAACAAGCCAGATTGTTGTATCAAGACTGCAAATTTGTGACGTGTTTGTAGCATGTGGTATGTTGTAAAAGGAAGAAGAGTGCTATATACTTTTCTTTCCGCTCTACCTGTGTCTATTAGCATTCACAAAGGACTAGCTAACAGCTGTACAGCTCGACTGAAAGATTCAATGTTGATTGAGGTGTTCCTGTTAACCATTAACATTATGAGAATACTAAACTCTGCATCAATGTACAGACAGCATGCTGTCGTTTGTAAAGAATCAGGGCTAGAAATTAAAAGTAGTCCTAAGCACACAGATTAAGAAACATTGTATCTGTACTGACAAATTTATAAAGTGATAAACTGAGATCAATAGAAATTGTAGTCGAAACTGTTCACTTTGCTAATTCTGAGTACCAAACAGAACTTAAATTTGAGCCATTGTACACAATGACAGATCTGACATTTGAAGCTGGCTACTTCTCTACGTCTCTACCTGTAGCCACCTATTTTTAGAAATTTATAATTTTACTCAATTATCTTATTATTTTATCTTTTCCTTAGGTTTCCTTAGCGAGAAGTAGCAACCATGTTTCGTTTTCTGTGTACCGCCAACCATGTGGACAGCCTGGTAGCGCCAGCAGTTCGTAAGTTATTCTCCAAGTCACAACAGCCTCGACGTGGCCTCCGAACATTCCTGCCACGTTATCAAGAACAGAAAGCTGAAGAAGTTACTTTGAAGGGTACTGCATACGACAAGTTGACGATAGGTGTTCCAAAAGAAACATTCAAAAATGAAAAGAGAGTTGCTTTGACACCTGCCGCTGTGAAAACCCTCACAAAAGCTGGCTTCAATGTAAATATAGAAACTGGAGCTGGACAAAATGCTAAATTTTCAAACAAAGAATATGAAGAAGCTGGTGCTGCTATTAAATCCGCAGAAGAGGCTTTCAAGTCAGATATCGTTCTGAAGGTCCGGTCACCAACCCTTGAGGAAGTTGATCTCTTAAAAGATAAAGCTACACTCATTAGTTTCCTGTACCCAGCACAAAACAAAGAGCTTTTAGATAAATTAGCAAGCAGAAATGCCACAGCGTTTGGTATGGACTGTGTGCCTCGTATTAGTAGAGCCCAGGTATTTGATGCTCTCAGTTCAATGGCCAACATATCAGGTTACAAAGCAGTAGTAGAAGCTGCAAATGAATTTGGTAGATTCTTCACCGGTCAGATTACAGCTGCGGGGAAAGTTCCACCAGCAAAGGCTCTAGTCCTGGGTGCAGGAGTCGCTGGTTTAGCATCAATTGGAACAGCCAAGAGTATGGGTGCAATTGTTAGAGCATCTGATGTGAGGTCATCTGTGAAAGAACAGATTCAATCCATGGGAGCAGAATTCATAGAGGTCAATGTCAAGGAAGAGGGTGAAGGAACTGGAGGATACGCAAAAGAAATGTCTCAACAGTTCCAAGAAGCACAGAAAGCAATGTATGCCAAACAGTGTAAGGATGTAGATGTTCTCATCAGTACAGCTTTGATTCCAGGGAAGAAAGCACCAACCCTTATCACCAAAGAAATGATTGAATCCATGAAAGATGGATCTGTAGTTGTAGATTTAGCAGCCGAAGCAGGTGGTAATATTGAAACTACCAAACCTGGTGAGAAGTATGTATACAATGGTGTCACACATATCGGCTACACAGACCTTCCTAGTCGCCTACCAACCCAGTCAAGTACACTATATGCCAACAACATCTCGAAGTTGTTGATGTCATTCACACCTGAAAAGACCAAAGGCCAATACTACCTTGATATGGAAGACGAAGTCACCAGAGGTTCAATGGTACTACATGAGGGTGAAATGATGTGGCCTCCACCAACACCAAAAGAACACCTCCAAGCTGCTGCTGCTGCTGCTGCCGCTGCAGCATCAACAGCTCAGGCAACAGCTGTGGCCATTCCTGTCGAGACTCCATTTTCTAAAACGATGAAAACCTCCATGCTGTACACATCTGGTTTGCTTAGTATGGTTGGTCTCGGTGTGATATCCCCGAATAATGCTTTTGGTAACATGTCGACAACATTTGCTCTCGCGGTCATCTGTGGTTATCACACCGTATGGGGTGTATCACCAGCTCTCCATTCCCCTCTTATGTCTGTCACTAATGCTATATCCGGTATCACTGCAGTAGGTGGTATGCTGTGTATGGGTGGAGGCTTATATCCAACCACTGTCGGACAGAGCCTTGCTGCTGCAGCATGCTTCGTCTCATCCATTAACATCTTCGGTGGTTTCTTGGTCACTCAACGTATGTTGGATATGTTCAAAAGACCAGATGATCCTCCAGAGTACAACTTTCTCTATGGTGGTGCAGGTGCTGCATTCTTGGCTGCTTATCTTGGCACTACTTATGCCGGCTATGAAAATGTCCACACTCTCGCCTATTTGGCTTCTTCACTTTGCTGTGTAGGTGCTCTAGGTGGTCTATCATCACAGCCCACAGCTAGAAGAGGAAATGCTTTGGGTATCATAGGTGTGACTGGAGGTATGGCAACAACCCTGGCCCTGCTTAACTGCTCTCCAGAACTGTACATGCAAATGGCTGGCTGTATTGGTGTCGGCGGTTTGATTGGTACAATCATTGCAAAGAAGATGGCCATCACAGATTTACCACAGCTTGTTGCAGCTTTCCACAGTTTTGTTGGTGTTGCTGCAGTGCTGACCTGTTTGTCAACATACATGAATGAATATGTCCACTTTGCTGATGATCCAGCAGCAAACATCACAAGGGCTTTCCTTTTCTTGGGCACATACATCGGTGGTGTTACATTCACTGGTTCCCTCGTTGCATTTGGTAAGCTGCAAGGATTGTTGAAATCTGACCCACTTCTGCTTCCAGGACGTAACATGTTGAATGCTGGTATGCTGCTCGCCAATGTTGGAGCAATGGCATGGTACATGACAGATCCAGGATTCTCTGTTGATATAGCTATGCTGGGAACAACAACAGCTCTTTCCTGTGTCATGGGTGTCACTCTGACTGCTGCCATTGGTGGCGCTGATATGCCTGTGGTCATTACAGTCCTCAACAGTTACAGTGGTTGGGCTCTCTGTGCTGAAGGCTTTATGTTAAATAATCCCCTCCTTACAGTGGTTGGTGCTCTCATCGGGTCATCTGGTGCCATCCTATCCTACATCATGTGTGAAGCCATGAACCGCTCCCTGGCCAACGTCATCTTTGGTGGCTATGGTACACGCTCAACAAAAGGTGGTGAAGCAAAGGCAATTGTTGGTACACATACTGAAGTCAATGCTGACCAGGTCCTTGAGTTCATCAGTGATGCACGTAACATCATCATCACTCCAGGCTATGGTCTGTGTGTAGCAAAGGCACAGTATCCAATTGCTGAAATGGTACAGAAACTGCGTGATCAAGGCAAGAACGTCCGATTTGGTATCCATCCAGTCGCTGGTCGTATGCCAGGTCAGTTGAATGTACTCCTGGCTGAAGCTGGTGTGCCCTATGACCATGTATTGGAAATGGATGAAATTAACGATGACTTCCCAGAAACAGATTTGGTATTGGTTATCGGTGCCAATGACACCGTCAACTCTGCTGCTGAAGAAGACCCCAATTCAATCATCGCTGGTATGCCCGTTCTACGAGTCTGGCAGTCCGCCCAAGTTGTCGTTATGAAGAGAACCCTCGGTGTCGGATATGCCGCAGTGGACAACCCAATCTTCTACAAACCTAATTCAGCTATGTTACTTGGAGATGCCAAGAAATCATGCGATGCTCTTCTCAACAAAGTCAATGAGCATTACGAACTTGTATGAACCTCAATTTAATGTGTGTTGTAATAACTTATAAATGACTTGTGTGGTGTCTAAAACAAAAACTTACAAATATAATGCAGTGTTCAAATTTAAAGCTGGGTAAATTATGTCTAGATCTTCTATGCAGTGAACTCAGAAAAGATTTGTATGTACTCTTCCATTCTCTCCGACAAATGACAAAACAGGTAGATTTTTTTAAGATGAATCAAAATGTTCATTTAATGTACAGTAACCCACTCTTACACCTATATGTACCATGACATAATTAAAAACTGCTATTTGCCTGTACACAAATATTTGCAATGAAAGGACTGTTTTACACGACGTCTTCTGAGATGCAAGCTGAACCAAAATATGCCTATCCAAAATAGTATATACAAAGATGAGAATTCAGTTTGATCTGATTGTGAATATATGTGTAATAGAAATTATACAGTTTTTTGAAATATACTTGAAGGAAAAAAAAACCATTAAATAATGACATGCTTCACATACTTAGACTGACTAGTCAACATTTCACTAAAAAAAAAAGCAAGTTCTGTGATTTTTGTTTCGCCTCTGATGTATGTATTTTAAATATATTTACATACTAGAGTTGTCATCAAAGAACAAAGTGCGTCACTTTAGGAAGGTTGGTAGTGGAAAAATCTTTCACAATTTGTTGTTTTCCAGCGTCAACTTTCAACCAATCATGTTGATGGATAGTGTTGCTATAGCATTCCATTGATTGTTGTTTCAGTAAGCAAAGAGATCACATTCTGTATTACTACACCTCACACCTCAGATGAGAAATCACACCCAAAAGTGACAAAAGTTCGTCAACTTGATGCTCACATCTTCTGATTGATAAACCAGATATATCACTGAGTTTGCTTTCAACAAGGACATAAATAGTACAGTCCTAACCATACTTAAAGTCACAAATGAAAACTGGATGGTCTCGACAAAACTCAAAGGGTTCCCAAAAGTTCTGACTAGTTTTCACTTAAACAGCATCATCAGTTCAGTAAAGTCTTCTTACTGATGCGGTCACATTTCAATCTTTAAAGTGAAAACGTTCTTGTTATTTTTATAAAAAAGATAAGTTCCACTGCAACATAGAATGAGAAATATAATGTAAACACCTCCTGATGAATGTGTCTACATAGACAATTGTTTCTACAGTGGAGGAAATATACTGAAATATATACTCATGTCACAGGGCCACTGAAACACTTGTGTGGGTGACATAAATGATATTTATCATGAAATATAAAACAGGGCTGTCTTTTAAAACCAGTAGGAGTTAACATTATGTTTTACATTACTCTGTTGCAGTGTTCTCCATGAACCGTGGACAACCAACACAATTCTGAGCATGAACTGTGAGCCATCTTTTTATTTTTGACCTCCCTCTGGATGGTATGAAACTGTATTGTAAACCACCTTTTATTTTAAAATGGTAATTTCAGTACCATGATATCAACATTTTCATCATCATAAGTGGACACTCCTTGCTTTTAAAATTAGTTACTTGAAGTGATTACTTTGATTTTCTACCTATCTTATGAAAACAGTCGTCAGGGGAACACTCATCCAATGATGTGTTAATGTAGAGTTGTTCTCTAAGTTTAATGAAATGTACATCTTTTTAGATCATGTGACAAGGAATGTCTGTTTCAGTGCACACACATTTATTTCATACACACCCTTACAGAGAAGCTGACTGCGAAATAATGATAAGGAAAAAAGCCCACTGCTATAAAAACCTAATGGTAATGATAACACACTTTTGGATTCCTTAGATCCCAGTATAATGTTGGAAGCTGGATATTAGATAACAAAATACACATGTTGAAAGAACTTAAACTGAAGCATTCACACGGAATAAGAAAATTGGTCTTTTTATCTTCTTGAGCTTTAAAGTATTGTACAACAGTAAGACTTAAAATATGACCAAAAAATTATTCTGAGAAACTTTCGCAAAAAATTGAATCTGTGTAACTCTTATATCGTCCTTGTTTCGACATTGTTACAATTAGGATCACAAAGTGTGTTTGCCCAGGAGTGTGCTTTCTGACAAAAAAAAATACAGTAGTGATGTAGAAGATTTGTTTTTCTTTCTCCTTGCATTGCAATAATGCAGATGAAAAATGAAGATTGTAGTCAAACACGATATATCAGGGAATGACTGATTGTGAATAAAAAAAATATCTATTTCATCAGAAGTGTTGGCATCAATTTTATATTTTGTTTGTTGGTGTGTTTTGTTTGAAGTATGTGTTCTACAATATATTTGAATGAGAACTTGAGACACCCCCACCCCCATCCCCACACACACTAGTGGTCTGAGATGTTACATCACCCTTACTCAAAGGCTTTTTAATTTCAAGCCACAGTTACTGAAACTTTTCACTAATTTTGTTAATATATACTCACCAGAAATTTTCCAAAACTTCACTTAAAAAGATTTATTCCTTTCAATTAGCAGTTACCTGACTATTACTTCTTATGTACACTGGTTTGATGTCCATGTGTAAACATACAAACTACCCGACTACTACTTCTTGGTGTACACTGGCTTGATGTCCATGTGTAAACATACAAACTACCTGACTATTACTTCTTATGTACACTGGCTTGATGTCCATGTGTAAACATACAAACTACCTGACTATTACTTCTTGGTGTACACTGGCTTGATGTCCATGTGTAAACATACAAACTACCCGACTACTACTTCTTGATGTACACTGGCTTGATGTCCATGTGTAAACATACAAACTCTCCTGACTGAATGGCAAGTGTGTATGCTATTGAGATTTGACCTCTTGGCTGTATTCCCAGTATACATAATTAAGCAAACCAATGACATGAAAAAAAGGACGATTGAAGTTACAGCCACTGGTGCTTCCAACCATGACATTTGTTTGATATCAAATTTTCACAATAACATGTAAAACCTTTACTGTCAGTTTCCTTTTACTAACCAGGAATGAATAAAAAGTATGGGACGAAGAAAATTAAATTGCTGATAGTGATTTTAAAATATGAAAGGAATTTGTAACTACATTAAAGTGTATTTTATACTTTCTCGAGAGTGAAAAATAGTGGACAGACAGCCAGAGTGACGATATCGACTGAATAGTGTGTCATAGCTCCCTCTATCGGCAATTAGATAATGTATTCGATTTCAATATAAATGTTTGTGTTTCACTGACAATATATTGACATAAATATATATATTGTGTTGATACATAGACCATGAACATTAAAGTCAGTCAAAAGTTCAAAGTCTCTCTCTCTCTCTCTCTCTCTCTCTCTCTCTCTCTCTCTCTCTCTCTCTCTCTCACACACACACACACACCTCATCAAAACAAGACATGAATCACAAAAGTGTCAAATTATCAAATGTGTTACAAATATAGATCAGGGGGGTACATTTTCAAACACTCACGTTGTTAACGTTCCTGGGCGTGTAGTGCCATACTGTTGTGCTATGAGCTGGCAGTATTCATCAGAACACCTGTTTTGTCAGAAGTGATTGCTTTCTTTTCTTGGTATAAATCAAGAACTTTTGATATAATGGTTGAAATAATACCAAGTCTTGGTGAATTTACAGAAAATATGTTATAAGCCAACTATGTCAAACTGATGTAATCGAAATGTTGGGCCAGTTGTATGTATCTAGGCCTAATACCATCTGGGTCTAGTAAACAGCGCTGATGGTTCTTGGCTATCATGGCTCCGCATAATGTGTATATAAAAATTGTTGTAATATGTTAATTCAAAAGATTAACTTTTTTTTTTTACCTTTAAGCAATATTTCCAAATGTATTTTGCAGAATATGATCTACTAATTCGTGTGATATTTGAAATTTGGAGAGGGGCCCTTCTAAAAGTCGGCAAAACTTAACTTTTTTGAAAGATATGTGAACAATTGATATACACATCTGTGAACTTATATACTTTATTTTCGATGACTTTCATTTGTCATTAAATGAAAGTTTTGATAATGTTCTCTCTGTTATGTGTTTCTCTTTTCTTTTCGGACACCATAATGTGTTTTCTTCAGCACGTCACCTCTCGTGCTGCGTATATATCCCGAGTAAAGTGTGCGTAAAGAACGTTTTCGGGCGCGTTTTATTATATACACTCATATTCGTAACCGCAACAGCAAGCCTAGACTGTCGACAGTCGCTCACGCCTTTTTTCCCTACGTTGTCGCGCTCCGATCCGGCGCAATACTACTATAATCGCATGCTGACATCGAGGGCCGAAGGCCCGAGCTCGGGCCGAAGGCCCTCTATCTCTCGGGCCTTCGGCCCTCGATATCAGTATGCGATTATATAGTAGTATTGCGCCGGATCGGAGCGCGGTAACGACTTTAGTTTAGATAAAACGTAGGAAAAAAAGGTGCGAGCGACTGTCGACAGTCTACATACGGTATAGCAAACACTATCTCCTGTGTCTATCTCTATCAACCCACTCACACATCCACATAAAAGACTTTACACTGTGCAAATATAATTTTCTGCCCCATAGCATGAAAAAACTCTCCCAAAATAACTGTACCTGTTCACACTCACAGAATAAGTGGAGCAGTGCCTCTTCTTCATTCTTACAAAATGTACACAGTGGATTGTCAACTTTTGGTGGTTTCATTTCAAACAGTTTAACATATGTGACTTAAATATTATGTAATATCTTGAACTGAAATTCTCTATTAAAGTTTTGTGTCTATAGTAATCTTCATTGGCAATTGATATATCGTTTCCCATAAGTCTATTTATTCTCCCATCAAACACACGTGTAAAATACACTTCTGCTCTTGGTCGAATAAATACATTTTCAAGTATTCTATGCATACTTATTCTTGTTGTACAGTGGTTCAATGGAAGAGACTCTCTACCAAAATAAAGCTTGATTTCGCCTACCGCTGTATCTAACTTTGTTTGACTATTTGGCTGTGTAGGTAGCATTCCTCAACCCAAACCATCGTAGTATTGAGGGGACCAAGGAACTACTTTATTTTGCACGTATTCCCACGCTACCATTTGTCCATCCTCTCCATATATAACTGTTCCACATACAAATTCTTGAAGTTTACTATATCAGCCTCATGCAGACGTGAAATCGGACTACCCATTCTGCATCCATATATCTATGGGTAGAAGTCGTTGTTAAACTCGACTGACTCGAATGTGTTAAATTTTAATATTATTTATAGTATGTTTTTAAACGAGGACACTGAGCTGGTGGTGGTTTTATATCAATGTCGTGTTTCGTACTTACTTACTTTAATATTTACCTCCGTATTTATTGCTGAGCATTCATATCGTATAGCTTCATCATGTTTCGTAATCGTTTACATGAATTCAACATCCATAGTCACTATAGACTATAGTTTGGAGGAAGTTTATTTTTGTCGATTTTGTTTAGAAAATTAAAAGTCAGTAAACTCTTATATATGTTGGTTGGTTCTGGACAATTTTTAAAAGAAAATTATAATTAATGAATTCCGATATTTTTTCAGTTGGTCCAGAGCTGTTGCCACCTATTACTGGCCTTCAGACGAATGCCATTCCTGGTAGTGGTATCTAATATCCGATAGTTGGTGGTACCAAGACTAAAGGCTACTTATATATGCAAATTAGTCTAGTACCCTCTCGTCTGATTGGCTAGAGTAAACTGTGAACTATCATTCTCGCTTTGTTCGCTGTTTAGTGACCACACTTTAGGTCTTATAACATCTGCTTGCTGGTGACTGATACCATTCCCTTGGGAGGCTAATAGTAAATGGGGAAAATAAAAAAAAGTTGACTACATTTTCAGTCATCATTGGACTATTGCTAAGGGCATGGTCATGGTTGCTAGGACCAATCACATGAGTTTGACACACTTACAATTTGCAGACTAACAGTAACACTGTCAGAATCATAACCAAATTTCATCCCCAGTAGTTTGAGAGGTAAAGCTCAATACCAAAATTACTTGCATCATCTACAAGACAGACAGACAAATAGACAGGCATTTTACCTTGAACCAACCTGTAGTCCAGTGTTAGGTAGACAACAACAAGGTAGACAATGTTTCCAAGCGACCTCAAGGAGAGATTAATTCCAGTGCCATTCACACACACTTGTTACATTATGTTAAGTACCCCATAAAAATTTCAATGGTTTAATAAGATCAATAAAACAATAATTTCTGTATACTCCGATGGCCTAAGTATTCCTACAGACATTTCACCAAAAAAATCATGTTTTTTTAGCCCTAATTTGCATATCGCTAGTAGGATTATCATGTAATCAATATCACGAGATCTGTACATCCCCAGAAACATCCCTGTGATATTTCAGCCAAATCAACCAAGTACTTTTCGAATTATAGACTTTTGACCAAAAGACACTTTTTGCCCAAATTTGCATATCACTGATGGGATCATCGTGTCATGAACAATTCTTAAACTAAACACCCCAAGAACATTCCCACCAAATTTCAGGCCAATCTGCCCAGTAGTTTTGGAGTTTAAACTTTTTAACCAAAAACTACATTTTTTTACCCAAATCACACACCGGTGATAAGATCATTTGATTTGAATAATTTCCCAACTAGACACCCAAGGTAATGGACCCATCAAATATCATGGCAATCGGTCCGACGGTTTTTGACTTTAAGTTGTTTACACACACACACACACACACACACACACACACACACACACACACACACACACACACACACACACACACGCGCGCGCGCGCGCGCGCGCGCGCACACACGCACACACGCCCACATACATATCCACACATCCACACAGACAGATAGACAGACACTTTTCCATGCCAGTTCAGTTGTGCTAATAAATCGATGTGAAAGATCAAAATTTGAAATTAGACAGACAGTTGCCATGCCTATAGCACTACTGAACCTTATCAGTTCAGTTGTGCTAATAAATCGATGCCAAAGATCAAAATTTGAACAGCATACAATACATAACACATTACTAGTATATAAAACACATAAATAACGTAATCAAAGTTAAAATCCACCTAGTACCCTAACTCAAATGCGACCATATTCCTATGTAGTCTGTAAGGTACGCCGTGACGGGGCGCCCTCAAACATCGGGTAAGAGGAGGCCGGTGAGGGCGAAACGTCACGACGTATCTTACAATCTATGTTGTATACAACCAGTGTCTATGATTGCATGCGCAGCCATGGCACAGAAAATAGTGGTGATCACCGGTTGTTCGTCCGGAATTGGTTTGGCTACCGCTGCGTTGTTGGCAAACAACGAAAGCAAATTGTATAAAGTGTACGCAACCATGAGAAATCTTGGTAAGAAGGAAGCACTGGAGAAGGCTGTGGGTGATAATCTAAATAAGACCGCATTCATACGAGAAATGGACGTCAGTAAAGACAACTCGGTCAAGGACTTTTTCTGTACTTTGTTGGAAGAAGAGGATAAAGTAGACGTTTTAGGTGTGATATGGTAATATGTATTTTCCATCCACCTCATCTGCAATATTTTTTCGTTATTTTTTAGAGCTTTTTATTTGTCCATTTTTTTTGCAGGCATAGGTGTACATGTAATTACATGTAAGCAGACAAATCCGCCCAACTTGTTGTTATTTGAGTTCATCCGAGTGCAAACACCGGAATGATAAAAATAGCGCTGGGAGAGGAACTGTACAATTTATATGTTCTTTTAAAAAGTGTTTATCTACGTGCTGATCCAGCACTACTCTTAGCTGCAAGGTACAACGCAAAATTCACTGCTACTATGGCATTTGCTAGGCATATATGTAAAACACTTTTTGGATGTTTATTACCACTTCCCAATTCACCTATCTCCGTTGTTATCTTTGAAATATATACCATCATTTGACTGTTGCTATGGCCGTGGTCTTGTTACTAGGCATAT
>NC_135564.1:17336930-17506930 GCF_964340395.1 Glandiceps talaboti | reverse complement strand
AAAATCTGCTGATTAACACTTCTAGAAACATCTCACCAAATTTCAGTCTCATTGACCAAGTACTTTTTGAGATAAAGGTTTTTGACGAAAATTCACATTTATACACCTAATTTGCATATCATTGATGAGATCATTATATGCTTAATATTTCTTCAACTATACACTCCCAAATGCATCAGTCCAATAAGGTCAGTACTTTTGGAATTAAAGATTTGTTACCAAAAAGACACATTTTTAGCACTTATTTGCATATTACAGCTGGAATCGTCATGTCATGAATAAATCTTAATCTACACACCCCTAAGAACGTTCCAACAATATTTCAGTAGTTTTTGAGTTTAAGTTTTTTGACCAAAAATGACACTTTTTGACCCAAATCACACACCTATGATGCGATCATTTACCAAACAATCAGTTGGCAGTTTTTGAGTTTAAGTCATCCACACACATATGCACAGACAGACAGACAGACAGACAGACAGTGGAACAGACACCACTGATGCCTATAACACTACTGAACCTTATCAGTTCAGTAGTGCTACAAAGTGTTTCACAAGATTGAAGAATCATAGGGCCAGTCAGGTCATGAAAAACATTGAATTAAGTATTACTAAGTAAAGCCCTGATAGGGTGGTATAAAACTAATTATGTCAACATTTATTTTTTCATGAAGTGTGTAGTCATAATTTGAAGGAAAATTTCCTTTGATCAAATTTGCAGTGTGAGCAGTATTCAATATGGTCCAGTACATACATCAATTTCGGAGAACGGAAATACTTTCGGGGCCAAGTTTGAAATGGGTGAAGTCGACAATGTAACTCAAGAAATGTTCAAGCGTTATGAAGAAGCGTTGGAACAGATATACAGTGATTATGGACAGACATCTGAAGAGGCAGCAGAGGTTATGATGGAAATCATAGAAGCAGACCAACCTAAACTGATGTATCAGTCACATGAATGGGCCACAAAATATATATCAGTAAGCATTAAAGACACGACAGGAGAAAATGTTGTAGAATTCATTAGGGAAACGTATAAATTCAATAAGTCAGATGTAGTAGATTGATATTCAATTGTGTTATTTCAGTATTGACAAATGTAACTGAATGCTTTGTACCCTAAGGCCAAAATCTATACACAGCTAAAAATCAATATGCCTGTAACAGGATTGACCTTGTCAAAGGTATGCAACAGGGCTGCCACTGGCCTTATGGGACAGGTCTGCCACACACCTGACAAGACAGGTCTGATGTGATAGGCCTGGATAGGTCTTAATCCATTTCTCTGCACAGCCTCTGTTGGTTATACCTGTAACAGGCCTGCCATAGCTCTGTGGAGTCATGATGAGTGAATGGTTAGCGTGACCGGCTTGGAATCTACAGGTTGCAGCTTCGAGCCCTGTCGCTGCCTGCTGTTTATTTCTGAATGGCTAAAGTCCTTGGGCAAGATTTGAACCACGACTGTGCCTCAGTCAACCCAGCTGTATAATTGGGGACCTGGTAGGATGTAGGTTGCAATGTGAAGGCTTTAATTCTATGCGCTTAAATGGCTGCAATGGATTTTATGCTCCCCGGGGAGTTGAGAAAGACTAAAGGGCCGTTGTGCCGTTCTGATCCGAGCCAGGGGTAATAATTGTAAAGTGCTTTGAGCACAGAGTGGGAAAGTGCTATATAAGAACCCAACATTATTATTATTGGTTATACCTGTAACAGGCCTGCCATAGTTCTGTTGGTTATACCTGTAACAGGCCTACCATAGCTCTGTTGGTTATACCTGTAACAGGCCTGCCACAGTCCTGTTTCAGACCTGATAAATGTTAGCTGTGTAGTGAGATCATATGTATCATTATATATGCTTGAACACCATCAGTGTCTGTATTTTGTTTTACGTAATTTGTAATTACAAACCTCATGTGAAACGTATTAAACAAACATAGTGCTCCTAGCAGAAACTCTATAGCTGCTCTGGTTTGGTAGTAGATGGAATCATATATTTTTCCAAAAGAATTTCTAACATTTATGTTGAACTGGGAGACTATATGCTTCCTCAGTTCACTTCATATCAAATTCTTCACCTTGTTAATACCACAATACATTGTTAACATAGTCTTCAGTACAAATGGCAGTAACATAAACTTTAATTTGTGCTTTTGTTTAGGTAATGGGTAAAATATATCTGACCTTCTTACCAAAATTATGGTACAATGTATGGAAATGTACGATTGTAAAATTTACTCTGTTACCCAGGTTCCACTATAGTAAAAACACTGCATATATAATTTATCTTCATTTATCTCAAAACAAATTTAATCAATTCTCAATCGAATCCTTTGAAATAATCAGTCCATGTAAAATTTATTTAAAACTTCATGATTCAGAAATGTGTATTTTGATATTTGATATCTAACTACACACTCAATAAAAAATACTTCAACTGAGTCTCAAAAGTTCTTAATTCAGTATGAGACCCAGAAATAAAGTTGTCTGTCGTTACTTTGATTTAAGAAAATATCAACATATTATCAGTTGAAATCAATAAAAAGAAGGGACACCATGCCATTTTGTTAAAAAAAGAAAAGAAACAAAACTTCATCTGAAAACTGGAGCAAGCTTTTACATGGCAGAGTTTTTGGTAATTCAAGCTACTTTGGTTTTCAAACAAATTTGTCTGCAAAGTGCATTACTTTACCAGTGGTGAAAATTTCTATATTTTTAAAAATAAATCCAAGGAAAAATAGTTCATGAATGACAAGCAAATACATGATATGATATAATACATGATAATATATCATAAAATATATGATATATGATATGATATATGTTATGTTATGATATGATATATGATATGATATGTTATGTTATGATATGATATATGATATGATATGATATGATATGATATGATATGATATATGATATGATATGATACGATATATGATACACAAATAATAAACTTTTGATTCTACTTTCACACCCTCTTCAGGTCAAGTCCATGTAAAAGATAATGTCTATGGCAGGGTTAAGGTCTTGATTATTTGTTGTATTACTCACAACTCATTACATTCATTGTATAACTTTGTTAAATAGTGTGTCTCCTCACCACAGACTACACATTTTATGTAGGTTGAATAATTTAACTATGTACACAGGATACATTTGGGGCAGAGATCAAATGTTTTGTCCATGGTGAAGGCATTTGCCCAAAAAAGTGTCCTTTTAAGTCCACGAAACCCTGGACTGTTTTGTTTTCATCTCTAAATGTTTCTGCTGTTATGTCAAGTTTGTTTAGCTTTACTTTCTTTTCCTTGTTTGACTTTGTAATTGCTCTTTCTTTTTGGTTATGAAATAAAAAAAAAAAAAAAAAAAAGTCCATGAAACCCATGCAGAGTTATTCTCTGTTGGTTGTTAGATGAATTGCCTCCACAGTATGTTTATTGGTGGCAGTCTTAGGAACGTGTGTTTTTAAATACTGGACAGATATTCTATAACTCTGTTGATAACTTTCTCTACATGAATTTTGTTCAGGTTGATATGGAATAAAAATGTTCCAAATCACTGTAACTGTGTCACTTTCAGATAAAGATCTAGACTTAACAATTTTTTTGTAAATCTGACAGTATGCATGTGAACACATTTCTGAACCTCTGGGTAATTAGATTTTATTCCCCAATATTTTTCTTCATTCTGCCAAGGGAATTACGAGTGACCTAAGGGGCCTTTGTCACTACAAGTCACTAGACGAGTAGTGACAACCCTTAGGTCACGAGTATTTTCCGGCTGAATGAAGAAAAATATTGGGGAATAATATAATTATACCACGCAAGTAATATCAAAGAAAAATTTGGGAAAGTAATGGCAATTTTGAATGTTTTGACTCATATTTCGAACACAGCAGAACCAGTGACATAGACATGCGTTGTCGTGACATAGAACGACCACAGTATATTTTCCATATGTTTTGTTCAACTTGGTTCGTGCATGGTATAATGTTATTTATTAGACTTCGTGTTTGGACACTTTGGTTCATGAAAATCAGATGTTCACAAGATCAGATTATAATTTAGTTATGTACCTTGCACTTTACTTTTACCAGTTATGAACTCCCAAAGAGACTGTTATATTTGGCTTACAACAAAATATTTGGAGTTAGGCCTGAAAAAAAAATTGTTTGGTTCCAGTTACCTGACCCCACCTAGTTTTTCACGCTAACCCTAAACTTGTTTTTACGTATTCAAGAAAATAATAAAATCACAAAAATTGTGAAGTCTCACAAGGAATAGTGGATGCAGAAACTTACATCAACTTAAAAAGACAATATAAAACTGTTCTTCCAATCTGTAATGGCTGTACATCTGATGAGAAAAAACTAATAACACAGAGATCATATAGAAAACAACTGAAAACATAACTACCCGAACTAGACACTCACATATGAAAAACAAATATAGAAAAAAAAAAAAAAAAAAAATCTACCTACCCAATACTAGTATTCTGAAATTGAATGTAATCGGAACTGCACGATTTTTTTGTTAGGCCTTATAAACTCCCAAAGAGACTTAAAGCTTACATCCACATACTTGGAGCTATAAATGAATGCTTTGCTAAAAAAAACATGTAATATAACAATTAGTTATCAAATGTGTCTGTTTGCCTCCAACCTCTTCCTCTGTAATTCCTTCTCTCTCCTCTCCACACTTCTCTTCCCCTCCTCCTTCCCCCTTGTCCCCTACTCCCTCCCCCTCCCTCCCTTCTGTCTGCAGAGTGAGGTGCCTTCCTATAGTCTCTGTCACTTGTATACCTATTCTCATGGTATGTCGTATGTTCACTTTGATGTTCTACAGATGGCTTCCTGTCATATTGTCCTGTACTGAGATCTGTGGTTGTCTTATCTGATGACACTGGTAGTTCAGTATATCTTCTTTGATGCCATGCTGTCCTGTTAGAAGTCTCATTTTGTCTTCTGTCATACTCTCTAGTTCTAAAGTGATCAGTGGTAGACTTATCTGATGACAGTTCACTTCTTTGATGCCAGGCTGTCATATCAGAAGTGTCATTCTTTTGTCTTTGATCAATCATCAATCTATCAAACTTTTGTGTTGTGTCCCAGTCTTCTTTGGATATAGACTGATCTGATTGGACGTCATCACTTGGAGTATAATGATTCAACTGTCCAGTTCTTTCAGACTGTGAAGTTCCAAGCCTTTGTAAGTGAGTGTCCGCCATATCTGTGTACATCATTGCATCTATTTGATTGTCTTCAGGGTATAGAGTTTTACTAAGTATCAATTCAGGTATGGCTTCTCCAATTATTTTCATATCAAATCTGCTGTGGTACCCAAAGCTTGGCTGTTAAAAAAAATAAAAATAAAAGTGAAATAACTTCTTCATTGATTATCCATCTAGAAGTTCAGTTCGGCATTTTAAAATGGAACAAGGGTTGAGGCTGTTTACTGTTTTAGTTGATGTCATGCTAGTCACAAAATGCTATATCAACTCTACAACTTGCAATTCTCTAGAAATGAGCAAAAAAAATTATGCAAGATAGCCATGAACTGACTGCTGTACACTGGGGTAGGGAATTCTGGGTATGGTGCCCAATTACTTATATTGATGTCATCAAGAGCATCAGTGTCTGTATCTATTATTTCTACCTTACATGCCTGGAGTAGGGAATTCTGGGTATGGTGCTCAATTACCTATGCTGATGTCATCAAGAGCATTAGTGTCTGTATCTATTGTTTCTACCTTACAGGACTGTGGTAGGGAATTCAGGGTATGGTGCCCAATTACCTATGCTGATGTCATCAAAAGCATTAGTGTCTGTATCTATTGTTTCTACCTTACATGCCTGGGGTGGGGAATTCTGGGATTCTAGTCACGCAGTGCAGAGGTGGTGAAAGTCAATTTTTGTAACTACTTGACATCAACTATAAAAGCAACTGTAATGAACACAGCCTCACTTTGTTCCTCTTCACTGGGATCTCAGTCATAAAGACAATTTTGATTTCACTAGATACACCAAAGGTCGATGCGAAAATTACTACAGTTATAAATTTCAGTGCCATTTTTTCAGTAGAATGTCATTGATGAAGTTTGTATAATCTCTCCTCTGGTAGCAATGAGATATCAACATCATTTTTTCCATAAAGAGATTGAACAACAAATGGACAACAAACAAACCAATATATGTATGGTTGTTTCGAAAGTATGCTGCCGATTTAAAATGACAAAAGACAAAATAGATTTGAGCATTAAGTAAGATATTGTCTAACACGATAACCTACCTGCTTCTCTGGAGCTGTAAAGGCACTTTTCAGGAAACAGACAGTTTTGTTATCCACTGTAAGTCCATGAAGTTCACAGAATGTCATTGTATCTAACTCAGATTGAAATCTCAGCCACTGAGTTAACAAACCAATTGGGAATTTAGTATTCCTACTACTGTATGCTATATTCATAATGTACAGGATATGTCTGCAATTGAATGAAAAAAATACAATGTACATCAGTGAAAACTATTAAAGTGGCCATATGGATGAGGATTGGGTATTCATGTTGGATTTTTAATTTATAAAACAATTTTATCCTGGCTTCCTATTTGAATAATCAATGTGAAACAACATATGTCAAGTCTGTGTTTGTAACTCAATACATTGCAAACTTACAATGAATGTGTAAAATGTGTGTTATTGTACGTACAATAAAAAATATTTTACACATTTGTTTAGCTTTTTGCAAAGTATTGACTTACAAACACAGACTTAGTCTATGTTGTTTCACATTGATTTGATTGATTCCATATGGCCACTTCAGGGATGAACTGAATTTTTTTAAGCCTATGAGAGCGAGATTGGGATCACATGTAGAACAGTAGACAACCTGTGTTTGTCATTACAAATCTTGTTCAAGTTAGTAGGACTATGTCTATACCAGGTGAAATATATGTATATGTATTTCCAGTTAAAATATACACTACACCTGTCGCTAACCTTACTGTAACTCCCTAACTTGAATGCAATTGTGTATTTATTGTACAGTTGTCCACTCTTTCTACATTCTTGCTAACAATTGTCAATAAATGACCAAGGATATAAATGAAAGTGAAATTCTCTACGTCTCAACTAATTTGTTGTAAAATGTATTTTGGTGAAATTTGGTTATCACTATTAAAATAATGAAACCCGAACACAAATCTTACTAACACTGCTACATTTTATCATCTTTCTCAACTAATATCTCCAAAAGAATCAAGAAAAACTCCAGAGATCACTGACACTTTAGACTTTCATCTACCTTTAATAACAAAATAATACCAACCTTCTGATGTCTGGTAGATGTCTATGTAACGCATATAACTGCAGTCGAGAACATTTATCAATTAAACTAAAAAGTCGAATAAAGTTATTTTCAGTATATGCTCTGTTTATGGACATAGCTAGGTTGACAGTAGGGTGAGATCTGTATGGATAAACAAAATACAACAAGGTATGAATATCATTATAACAATACTTACTTATCTTATATTTAACAATTTTATGGAATAACAGTTCTTTCATTCTGAATATAACCCTTTGACCTTTGAACCCTTACACAAGGTGACCCTTTTGATATTAACTTTCTCATCCATTGTACTAACACCTTAGAAATAATAGGTTGGTTGGTTGGTTGGTTAAAAATACCGCCAATGGCGTTGTAGCACAACTGTAGTTTTTAAAAATGTTTATCCATATGCTAGTCTATGCTAACAATAGGTGTTTATTTGCTGAATGACTATCCATTTGTCTATCCAACCATGTCGCTATCTTTGCAATATACGTGATCATTTGGCTGTTGCTATGGGCGTGGTCTTGTTGCTAGGAAAATTTACATACATTTTTTTAATGTTTATTCAATTGTCTATTAAACCCTGTTGTTATCTTTGTGAAATACACCACCGTTTGGCTGTTGCTATGGGCGTGGTCATGGTTACTAGGGTATTTGCATACATTTTTTGAATGTTTATTCATCTGTCTTTCTATTCCTGTTGTTATCTTTGTAATATACGTGATTATTTGGCTGTTGTTATGGGCGTGGTCTTGTTGCTATGCAAATTTACATACATTTTTTGGATGTTTATTCAATTATCTATTAAACCCTGTTGTTATCTTTGTGAACTACACCACCGTTTGGCTGTTGCTATGGGCGTGGTCATGGTTGCTAGGGTATTTGCATACATTTTTTGAATGTTTACTCACTTGCTTACCAGATGATGTTGTTATTTGACCAAAATATACTGCCATTTGGTTGTTGCTAAAGGGCGTGGTCATGGTCGCTAGGGCCAATTTTGTCAAAATGTTTTTAAGAAAATCTGCAGAATAACAGTTTCAGAAACATCTCACCAAGTTTCAGACTAATTGACCAAGTACTTTTTGAGATATAAGTTTTTGACCAAAAATGAACATTTTTACACCTAATTTGCATATCACTCATGGAATCATGGTATGCTTAATATTTCTTCGTCCATACATCCCTAGATACATTCCCATTAAATTTCAGCCCAATCTGCTCAGTAATTTTAGAATTATAGATTTTTAACCAAAATGACACATTTTTAGCCCTAATTTGCATATCACTGATGGAATCATCCCATCATGAACAAATCTTACTTTACACCCCCTTAAGAATGTTCCCACCAAATTTCGCACCAATCTGCCCAGTAGTTTCTGAGTTTAAGTTTTTTGACCAAAAATCACATTTTTTGACCCAAATCACACACCTGTGATGCGATCATTTTGATTTGAACAATTTCCCAACTAGACACCCAAGGTAATGGACCTACCAAATATCGTGGCAATCGGTTCAGCGGTTTTTGACTTTAAGTTGTTTACACACACACACACACACATCCACACACACACACACACACACACACACACACAGACAGACAGACAGACAGACGCCGGGCGATCCCTATAGCACTACTGAACAAGTTCAGTTGTGCTAAAAAAATGGAAAAAAAAAGAAGCAAAAGGTAAGTGTGTGTGTGTAGTTGTTCATAATCATAATTTCAACAGTCTGGATGACTTAGAAATAACAATTAAAGTCATAAGGATACTGTGAACAAATTTGATTTACTTGATGGTCTTGAATTTTAGCAATAAACTTTGTGTTAGCCTAATCTATTCCTTAAAAGACAGAAGTTCAGAATTTGTTTTCAAATTTGTTTTATTTGTAATTGTATAGGTGTTATACTGACCTGATACTTGGAGACAATGTCATGGCATGTGACAAGGCTTCCATTGAACCTGTTGGAGATATGAAAAATGAATTTTATCTGACAATGGTTTACGGAAACTTTGTGATCACATACATCATGTACATTCAAATCATTTAAGTGAAGGAAGATAAATCAATTATGAGCATTGTGTTAAAGTCATATTATACAAATTATCATTACATAAGAAAGAAGTCTGTTTTTGTTCACTGAAGTCAATTTGTACCTTGCATACTGTTGGTATTTCACAAAGAAATGATTCACAAGGAATATTTGACCATACATCTCTTACTTGTATTTTGATGTTTTTTGAAAAAACAATTTCTAAATGATCTTTCCATTGATAAATTCACAACCTGAGAGCTGAGATTACTCAACATTAGCCTGGTATCCATGTGAATGGGGTTTTTGAATTTGCTATAGGGAAATCAAAATTGAAAATCCCCATTCGATTGGATTCTAGGCTAACTGAACATTTATGGCCCTAATTCTAATATATCTTTTGACTACCAAACCAATATCGGAGTTCTGCTATTGACTTCTGATGAAATTTTTTATGATGTACCCTTATAATCATTAACACATTTATTGGTATAATCAATCAGCTGGAGTTTATTGTAATTCAACTTACCTAAATTATGGAGTAGGTAGACAGATTCAAATTCCGGTCTATTCTCTGTTGTCTCTTCTACAGACTCATAACACACTAGTAATGTCTTCAAACATTGTTGGAGATGTGAATTATTGATGTATGGATCATATGAATGGATAGGCTCATCATGTAATCTACATTAAAATATGAACAGATTATAAATTTGTTAGATATTACAGCTCTAGAGATACATAGAATGACTACTACTTTCTTCCAATATGTTCTGTGTATATATGATGTCAAAGTTAGAAAAACCTCCTGACAGAACTTGTACCTCAACTAAAAGTTACAACAAGTTTTGAAGACTTATAAGAACTGACGATGACCTTATCTGTAACCAACCTATGATGCTGAAGCCTAGATTCATACAATTTTTATACATGTGATGACTGATATTAAAATATATTTGAGGTCAGTGACCTACTCTGACTCAGTCTGAGTAAATATTTCCCTCACTGCGCAAAAGTGTAAATCAATTTGACCCTTGACCTCACCTGTAACCAGCATACACATAGAACCTAATGATTGGTTCTAGTATGTGAATACACTGTATAGATGAAGGCTGTTGTAGGACCACATCTTGCCTGACAGCATGAAGTCTGTCAAACACAAAATTATACAATTCCACCCATAGTGTATCCTCTCTTGTCAGTAAACTAACACAGAAACAGAAAGAAAAACATTAATTTTATAGATTAATATACTTATTTGCCAGAAGTCGAAAAGAAAACATTCCTGTTTGGCCAAAAATAGCCAATTCTAATGAATTGCGCCCTCTAGGTACTATTTTGAGAAACAGATATGTGGCAAAGGTGAGTCATTTATTTACTGAACTTATAGGTCAATGACATGAAGAGTGACATGTACCAGTGATTACTTGTTAAAACATTATTGAATACCTGTATGTAAATCAGTGAGTAGCATTCCATATAAAAATGTACACAAAATCACATGAACACATGATTCAAAACACTGCAAGCACAAATATTTCCATCTGCATTTTCTGCTGCACTTTCACTCACTCTATTCATGAGAGATGACTGCTAAGGACACTGCAAGCACTCCTGTATATACTCCAAATATGCCACTCTTGCATTCACTTATCAAGAAATTCTATTGTAATATGTCATGTGCAATAAATGACTATATGTACAAACCTACTGACAAGATAATGGATTGTTTGAAGCAGTACATGTGGTGGTCTAAGTTCCTCTGAAGTTGGTTCTCTTTTTCCAGCTGCTGATCGTGAAAATTCCTTCACTGTTGTTCTTGGGTTTGCTTTTGGTCTATGAAGTAAATTTGAGTTTATTATCATAAGTGAATAGAAAGGTGATGAATATATCAATAACAACGATGTAACTGACTCTGGAATAGTCAACTCAAGTGAGGGTTACGTGAGGTCAAGGGGTCCAGGGCTGGTTTAGTCATTGGAGTCATGATGGCTATGATCACAGATCACAGTTAGTGATTGGACAAGGTATGTGATTACCCCATTTAAGATTGGCAACGTAGTGTACATGGTGAGGCATCCATGTAAAATTTCTGTCATCACAAAAGATTCTCCCTATAAAGCTCTCTCAGCCTTTTTACCATCATTCCATAGCAGCGTTTTTTAAGAGTGGTAAGCAGGTAACAAACTACCTTATAATTTCTCCAATCAATGATCATTCTATTAGGGTTTACTAACAGTGTTTTGGTTATAAAATATCAAGTATCAAAAGAAGGTCAAACTACCAGCTTTCCCAAACACAATAATGTAAATTGTAAACGCCCAGACTTCTTTCTTTCTTTACAGCTGGATAACCAAAGCATTGTAAAAATACTGGCCATACCAGTACTGTATTTATACATGTTAATTTGTCAATACCTTGGCAGGTGTTCTGTATTTATACATGTTAATTTGTCAATACCTTGGCAGGTGTTCTGTATTTATACATGTTAATTTGTCAATACCTTGGCAGGTGTGCTGTATCTGGAATTATTTCAGATGAATGTAATCGACGCTGCTCTTCTCTTCTGTAAATAACAAAATAAGAACCTCATCAAAATTTAACTACAGAGACTAAAATAAAAATAGTTATTGAGAAAATTCACATCACATTGAAAGAAATAATTTCTTGTGAAATAATATCGAAATCTGACCATAAAAGATAATTTATGTTGAAGGGAAACAATTGTATAATCGAAGTGTCTAGTACCACTGCGGTGGCAGTAGCCGATCCTCACTGGAACGGCTAGTGCCACCACCTGCGATATTTCTCATTGCTGAACATTTCCCAACAAATAAATCACACAGAACTCCTTGAACGCTTCCATTCTATCTTATAATACCAAATGCAAACTAATTATTTCATTTCTCGTGCAGCGCACAATAGCTCAAAAGTCACCGTAACGGCAGCCATTCGGCCGGGCATGCACCGATGTCATGCATACGCTAACACTTGTGACACCACCACTACAGAGACTGGTTGTGCGCTGCGCGAGAAATTAAATAATAGCCTTCTATTTGGTAAAATGGAAGCATTTGAAGAGTTCTGTGTGATTTATTTGTTGGGAAATGTTCAGCGACGAGAGATATCATGGCCCGGGGTATCGTGGGTGGTGGTGAGGAATGGCTAGTGCCACCGCGGTGGCAGTAGTCTCTCCAGTGAGGACCGGCTGCTGACACCGGGGTGGTACTAGACTCGGCCTTGTATAATATAGACTAGTATATCTAAAGATCACTTTTAGTACTGAATGAAATAATAGATAAAAAAATGATTAAAACAATTTCTGACTTAATTATTACACTTTTACTGTACTTTAAAGGATGTAAAAAATATTTTGTTATGTAGGCACCTTGTTATTTATTGTTTAAATGTGTACATTTCAAATGAAATAGAGGAGAGAATTGTGAACTGTGGAGTAGAACCAACGTCCACCAAAATCTAGTCAGGGTGTTTGACCAGATTAATTTATGCATCACCTGGTAGATTCCAAGTACATTGTATGTGTCTCGTGTGTTTATCTTTGTCGTCATGGAACTTTTTCATACCCACCACTCTCCTTCACTGGAATGCACTTGTAGGGTTTCTTATTTGTACACTGCCTGGTGCTGTATCATAGGAACGTGTAGGCTCTCATGAATGTGTACCTTCCTACCACATATACGACTACCATGGATGCTGTTAATAACACAGATCTATAACCTCTACAGGTATTTTTGTTTCCCTAGGCTAATAATAACATGTAATACCAAATCACAAACGATTGATTGGGGATAAACAAAACAAAACATTCAATCAACAATGCGTGGGTCGAAATCCCCATGTAGTATATCGTGAAGAGAATGGTGAAGACAGTACTTGCCCATATCACAAAAAATTATATTATATATACATCAACAAATACATCGGTTGCCAGTTTTTCATTCGAAAATTTGCTGTAAATTCATTAGAAAACATTGCTTACAAGCGCCTTTCTTCTCGGGGACACATTTCCATGCAGGTCGCCATGTTGAAAATAGCGCCACCAGAGAGCTTGTTGAGAAATCTTATACAGTTATATGGAGGTTCTATTTTCGTAAAGGAGGCGGGTGAGGTATTGAGTAATATATTGTATTTGATATAAGTGGTGTTAGTTTACTTGTTAGTTTATTTAACTTTTAATGGTATTATTTTCAATAAATAACTCTTATTCCCTCTTTTCGTGCTTGTAACTACAATAGAAGATAAACGTATCACTTCAGAGAATCCTCCACGTACCTGAATTAAAATGGAATTTCCCGGATTCCCCAACATGCTCCAAGATGTCGGGCGGTCAGCAAGTAAATTTGATGCAGTTGCCTTTGCCGCAACTAGATGCACTCAAAAATCAAGTCGAACAGGTAAGACATAATCCAAAGATGTGCTTTGATATGTCAAGGTCTAAATGGACCTAATTCTGACAAAAGGGGACATCATTATGATGCATAAACACCGAGTCATCCATGGTATGATGGACATGACACAACGTTTCCATGGACCAGACATACCCCATGATGGAGAGGTTTTCCTGCAGAAAATTTCCAGTGATTAGTTTGCATGCATGTTATCTTTCTTATGACCAGGGAGATATCAACATAGTACTAGTATGTGGTGTATATGATTTTTTGCTAAATATAATGATTCATGGACAGTTGATGTGTTTGTTTCTGTGTGTGTGTGTGGGGGGGGGGGGGCTGTCAAATTCATAATTCTGAATTAGAAGAGTCACTCTGATGGATGTATCATACATGAGGTGAAACTAAAATTGAGACCAGACTTTCTATCCCATTTATGCACATACAATCATGCTTTATATGTTAGATTATAGATAATGTGGGAGGGACTGAAATTGTAAAGTAGTATTTCAGTAGATCACTTAAAATTAAGGGATACGATATCAACATAATTACATAACTTTGGGACTATTATGTACCGATAGTCAAATTTTAAATTACTGGCTAGAAATCATTAAATGATTGCAAAGATAGATATATGGATTACATGCATCTAGGGAGTTGACAGAATATAATGAGTTATTACAGGTCCATGGGGGGGGGGGGGGGGGATAATTGTAAAGGATATGTAACCATGCTGAACCACACAGTGTTAGGACAATCATGGAGGTATAAGTAAAGATCTCCCCTTATACCCCCATGGGACAATGAACCTGAAACAAGTCATGGTGTTTCTTGGCAATCAAGTAAAAAGTAAATTTATTTGATGTAAATTTTTTCGTAAACCTTTGAGTTCTGGGAGGCCATGTCATGATTGTACAGTAAAATCATGACATGGCCCTCCAGAACCCAAAGTTTATGAAAATAGATTGTACTTTAATATCTTGGAGTGGCTTTCTCCTTTACTAACTTTAGTATAAAAACATTCTATGAAGAAGACAAAATGTAATTTACAACAAATGTCATTTCTCTACATGAATATTTTGCTGAAATTTTTGAGTTCTAAATGAATTTTTCTGTTCAGCCAAACCATACATTGACAACTATTGTAATGTTTTGATTTCAGGAGTTAGACTTCTTTTCAAACTCAATAAATCAGCTACGAATTGGACAGACTAAGTTAGCTGAGGCAGCTGAAAGTGTAGCGAAAATACGACAAGACAGTCAAGGTAATTATTTTCTCCATGAAAATCTTTCCAGTATTAGCTATTATAAATGTAGTTGAGCACAAGACGGTAGTAGGCAGCGTGTTAATTTGATATGCCACTGTGACCAACACATAGCAATTTCAAGCAACACACAGGATTTAATGTTCTCCTATCCCTTACTAATGTATGGTAGTTCACAAGAAAACCCAAATGTGTATCATTTAGACCCAGTCTTTCATGAGAAGGCATACTGGTACAGTGGTGGTAGTAGGTGTTCAATAGAGTAAGTTTTAGCCTAAACTTAAAATGTTATCTAGTGTATTAAGATGACAGATACTCCATGTAGCAAATTTGGCAGCCAGTGAATTGATGTAATGTATTACTGTTAACATATTATTTTGGCACATGAACAATTTGGCAGAATAGCAATTTAGGATGTGTCAGGTGCACTTTAATTTGGTGGACAATACATGGAGAATGTGTCAGCTGATCTGCCATATTCAGTGCAACTGTTGACGCCTCTTGATTGAAATATGACAACTGGTAAATATGTTAGTGGGTCTTATTTTTACATGGAAAAAGTCTTTGCGCATAATTCAGCTGAAATAAATTCAATGCTAAAAAATATACAACTACAGCATTGCAGAAGTACACTATGTGATACTGAACAGACACATTTTACAGTTACATGTATTATATTAGCTTATGCATTAATTTTTCGAATGTTTTATTTCAGGCAGTGAAATGCTTGTGCCATTGACCAGCTCTGTATCCTTTCACTCATTACATTGTGAATTCTGTGTTAAGTTAATAGAGATTGTACAATGAATGAATGGTGATAAACTGCAGTGTGTCCAGTGAATTTACTATTATTGTGTTTATCTGTATATTAAGCAATATCAAAATCTATTGTATTAAATATAACGTATATCTCTTTCTCCCCTGTTCTCTCACTCATGCTCTCTTGATATATCAGACTGTGTCTGTCTGTCTGTCTGTCTGTCTGTGTCTCTGTCTGTCTGTCTGTCTGTCTGTCTGTCTGTCTGTCTGTCTGTCTGTCTGTCTATCTGTCTGTCTGTCTGTCTGTTTCTGTCTACCTACCTACCTGTCTGTCTGTCCGGCTGCCTGTTTCACTCTCTGCCTCCCCTCCCCTCTCTCTGTGCATTTTGACTCATAATTACTTATCATAAACAGCCTATAGTTGCATAACATCACCCAGCCCTGTTTCAGAAACAAGTTGTTTGAGCATAGACCCTATGTAGGATCTATGGTTTGAGGATGTATAAATGATTCTGATGTTGGTAAACATTGATAGAAAGACTTTTGCTGCAAATTAGTAACTTAACTGCAGATATGAAATTGTTTATGCAAGCAGAGTGAGAGGATGTGTTAAGAATTTAAGATGTGTGTGTTACGTGTGTGTGTGTGTGTGTGTGTGTGTGTGTGTGTGTGTGTGTGTGTGTGTGTGTGTGTGTGTGTTATACATGTCTATGTAACAGGGCTCTGCTACTGCTAGTAACAAGTACAGTAATACCACTCATAAACTAGATTGCATTATTTTTCAAATCCACCCTACAGTAAATTTATGTAGTCTCTATAATTGTTTTTTCCTTGACATTACTTTAGCTGTATGTTCCTGGTAAACTTAATGATGTAAATAAAGTACTTATTGAAATTGGAACTGGCTACTATGTAGAAAAGGTAGGTGATATATAGAACATAGAATAAATACATGGTACACTGTGAAATTACAATTACTACCCTAATAAGTTGGTAATAGCATGAAAACATGTAGATTGTAACATACATTGTCGTTCTGCCCTCACCAGTCTCCTCTGTTGACGGATGTGAGCGGGCGCTCCACTCCATACCTTACAGACTAGAACACATATACTCCCTTTTAAATGCCATAATTCATCACAAATTTACTGTACTTGTATAGACATGTGATTTTTAGCAACACAGCATGGTGATGGCTTCTATGTGATCTTGAATACCCTGGTATAGATTCAATAGAAATTTATTAATCTAAAGACATTGACAGACTTATTAGATATTTTGTATTCACTTCAACTGTATATGCATGAGTTCTATGCAACAGGCACAAAACAAACAGCACAAAAAGATGCCAACTAACAGCTAACTAATTAGTCATGTGGCAAAAGAAACAGTGACCAAAGAGGGCGCCCTCGCAGGTTTGTATTTAGTAATTTTTCCACATGAAGAATTATACAATGAGTACATACACTACAGAGGAAGGCTTTATTTGCTATCAATTTATAGTGTAGAGCTGGGAGGAAAACTAATCTTTCATCAAATTGACGTGTTTTGTTGCAGACTGTAAAAGATGCTGAAGATTACTACAAACGTAAAATAGAGTTTATCACAAAGCAAGTAGAGAAATTAACCGTTCTACTTCAGGAGAAAGTTAAACTGAAACAAAGTAAGTATTCAACTATATCAAACTAAATTGATGTAAAATATCCAACAAAAAGATGTAATGAGATGAAACAGAGACAAAGTAGGCAACTGTATAGCTTTAATAGCTAAAAGAAAGTTAAATTGTTTGATTGTGCAAATAATTGATTCCAATATGTCTTGATAACATGGGCTAGTCAGATTTCTAAAACATAGTGATATTTTGCAAACAAACATCAGCAAGCCATTTACATACCAAATAGTGAACTGTTGGTACATTGATGCACTCAGAGAGATCTTTGACCTGTGACTTCATGATCAATGTTCTTGGGCACCATGACAAAACGGGAACCACCTGGCTATATGGAAGCCAGGGTCACAAAGTACCTGTCAACATGTTGCCAGCACGATGTCTCTCAATGTAAGGTGTTATACATGAAGTCATTCTACACAAATCAGTGCCAATCATATTGGTCAAAAAGCATGGCAAAACCAGTGACATATTTGATAAATATTAGCAATCATTGACTTATTTGTTTGTTTGTTTGTATACTTTCAGCTGTTGTAGAAGTTATGCAGATCAAGATACAAGCACAGATAGCAGCCCAACAGCAGCAGACTGGCACAGTCAAGTCATAATAACATTTATCAACAAAATAGAAATTCTTCTCTTTACTGCTTCCCTATTTTATTTGATATGTACTCTTTTGAGTTTGTTCACCATATGTTAGTTATACAGTGAAGTGTGGGGACAGTTAGGTTACTTAGACTATGAATGATTGTGAAGTGCAATGACTCATGGTTTGGTAACCTGCAGATAAGGACGGAGGTAACTGACCTGGAGGTCAACCACATGTAAAGAAATTTGATATTAATACAAATTGGAGTTGACTGTTTTGGTTAATGCATTGAAATGAGACACACATTTAGTCATGAGATCAAGTTATCATTGTATTGTGTCGTATAGATTACATAACAGAATTTAGATTAGGAAGCAAGAAGGCAGCAAGTGAGGTCTGTGATCTGATCATACCAAGAACTAAGGACATTATCAATACATATTACATGAACATTCTAACATAAATGTACTAATATCAAGTACTTATTGTTTTTTTTTGTATTTAACAAGTATTATACTTGATTCGTGTCTTTGATATCATGTGTTGTCTCACATCTTCCTATTCTATTTGTCATATTCTAATAACCAGACCATTCAACTCCTGTTTGTAGTATTAATATTACTTCCCTCATTTATATAAGTCGAGGAGATGTCTTACAAGATGACTGCTAGAAAATATGCATTGCTACAGTCACTGCAAGTATTAAATCCCTAAATAATCACATTATCAACCTATGTTTTACTAAGGTTTGGGAACCCCATCAATAGAGGGGAAAATCATGTAAAATTGCATGCATTTCCATACATAGCACTTTAATTTGGATGAGGAACGCTAATGAAACACTTTGGGTACTCAGATAGACTTACCTGTACCACCCCAAGAAAAGTCAAGATTGTAAAAGGCAGTAACTAGTGCTCAGCTTTCCTTCATCTCCCAAACAATAGAAGCAAGTTTTTATCATTGTCATTCAAGTTCTTTAGGTTTTTCTGTTTTTATACAAGTTTGCATAATTACTAGTATTATGTGGTTTTCATAATTACAGTCATGGTGAATTTGAGTAATTCATGTTACATACAATTATTTGTACCATAAGGGGAATATCTACTGAAATATCTGATCCCCAGTCCCACTTCTGTATATTTTGTTTTCGTTGAGTTGTTCTGCCTTTTGTATGAGGGGTTGCTTATAGCCCTTGCTCAATAAAATGTCTTTTTTTTTCAACATCATAAACGAATGGTTGTCTTTTGAGGTGACTAGCACTGATTGTGATGATATGTATGTTGGTAAATTCAGAAATACCTAAATGAATATAAACCAGCATCAATAATATATTGTGGATAAATTTCCACCTGGCAGATGACACAAACATTTGGTTCTACAAAACCCCTGATGACCATCAACTTTTGGTTATAAAAAATTGCTGGATGTTATATTTTATATTTGAGGTTGCTTACGCCAAAAAAATATTATCTCTGGTCAGGACATTTTGTCTAAAGTGGTATGATGACGCATATTTTTTTTTCATTCTCAACAAACCTGTCACTAATCTACTATTTATGGCAGTTACTGTTCTTTTATTTAATACTTTAGAGCAAGTGTGTATGTGGGGCAGATGTCATTTGCTTGTTCTGCAGTTGTCTTCTGAAGAGGAGGGTTATTTTTGTGTTTTCTGTTGGATCTGCAGACTGCATGGGATGGACAAACACACACACACACACACACACACACACAAAAAAAAAGACAGACATGAGGGTATTTAAGTGATGCGCATGCTGACCAGAAAAAATTCTCTTTTTTTGGCCTTATTTCTGCAGGGAATTTTATCAATGTACCTGTATGTGGAGTGAGCTGACCCAACAACTATCTGATTAAAATCTGATGTTGGAATACGGCTAAATTGCATTATTTATTCATTCCTATTTCCTTCGTATACTGTTGTTTGTTTTCAGTGTCGTTGTTCTGTGAGTGATCACCTTAAAATAACCACCATTCATACTCGTTATTAGTCATTACAATAATCCAACATTGAAATTATTTGAAGAACCACTTGCTAGATCATATAACACGTTAGGATAGAAAGAATTAAAAGAGTTGAAATTATGAGGAGACAAAGTGTCAATTAAAATGTACCCGCTAATGATTTATTAATATTAAGATGACATACAAAATATGTACATTTCATTGAAGAACAGCGCCCTCACAGTCAATTGACACATGGTCTGCGAATGACATTGGTGAATATCAGCAGAAAATGTAATTGAATAATATGTTGCTAGGACTGTAAAAGAGGTAGAAAAAGTTGGTAAAACATTTCTCTAAGACGGATAGTTTAGAGCAATAACTATATCAAAAGCCCTCTGAGGACACAGGGCACCCTAACACGGTGTATATTGTAGTCCTTATCAGCCGTCTCTTTGTGAGATGGGTAGAACACTCTATACAATTAAAAATCCCCAAATAAAGGATTGTATCGGAATTAAGCACTGCTACAATGACACCATTATAACTTCTTCTTACATGTTCCAAAAAAATTGTACATTAGTTTTCATTTCAGTAAGCGCCCCAAAAGTGGGGTTTACATGACTGTAATAGCCAAACTTTTTTATCACATGACAATCTTAATCATGTTTGCACAATTATTTTCTGTATACTATGAATTTCATAAGGTGAAAATATGAAAAAATCTCAAAAATAGATGTTATAGTGTGTATTAAGATACATATGCCATAAATTTGACATTTTAATTTTGGTCTACTCAGTTTTAAAAAAGGCACACCTGGTAGAAGTACTTCATGTGAATTTTTAATTACTTTAAATTGTTTCTATAATTTTTGTTTTGTTTTTCAATTCAATGTGTTTCATGTTCAAACAATAATGAACCAACCCCCATGATGCATGACTGTCAGTGAAGTATACACAGGGTCAGGCTTGAATCCAATCTGATTAAAATCCGATGTGGTGTACTCGATGCAATTTCTTTTTAGCTCTTATGTTTACTGTTTTTGTTCTTTTGTGAGCACCTTTTACATACGTAATCTGATTAGCTTGCATCTAGCCTTTGGCTTTCGAATCTAGTGATCATTACCGACGGCTAGTGAAAATGAAAAAAAAGATACAAATCTAGCTAGACGTCATACAGAGAAATTAACAACAGTGCATGTCAGTAGTAATTTATCAGATATTGACACATGCTTGTAATTGGCTCATGTTTGTTTTATGTCCAACCTATATCTTCCAGTTTGAAAGTAAGTCATGTGTGGAGCCCGTCATCAGTTTAACAATGAAATTGATGTAGACACAGCTCTTGGTGGTAATTTAAAATCCAACACACAAAGTTGCTCTAAAAAGAGACTTTCCTTAGACATGCAATGAGATCTTCAAAGTCAATGGATAACCCCTAGACTAACCAAGGGTTCTCTGCATTTGTGCTTGTGGTGTTAAGTGTTTTGTGTATGAAAGTGAGGCATAAAATGACCCTAGCATAAGGGCAATTACCACAAGTTCACAAACTGACATTCACATATCATGGATTCTGTTATTATTACATGTTTATCTAAAATATCAAATTTTGTAAAAAGGACAAGTGCATTCATGTGATTTTATATACCTGGAATGCTAGCTAACTCATTTGCATACTGGTATGCTAGCTAACTCATTTGCATACTAGTATGCAATTATCGGTATTGCACAGTAGTGTAAATACTAGTAAACTGTGTATGCACTGATGCAAGCAACCACTGTTACATAAAGTAGTTATACCAAATACTTTTCAAATATACCCTGTGATTTTGATATTGAATGAAATATCAACCTCTACCAGTTATGTGAAATTATTTACAGACATTCATTTTACAAGATCTTTCAAAAACTACATTATCTGGACATAAAATGTAAAATATTGTTGATATAGAAAACATATGTATTGTGGAATGTGTTTATGAGTGATTCAAAGATGACAGGTGTCTGGCTGCAGTATGGTACCAGTATAGTGTTTTATATTGCTAACTGAAGTTCAGAAACAATCAAGTTTTGCTGTAGACTGAATTGTCGTTGTTTTAATTAAGTAATATCCTGAAATACTAGCGAGTAGCATATCGTACATCAGCAGACCAACAACATCTCTTCCAGTCTAGTATTGATGTAGACTCTCTCACAGTCCTCAGTGCTTCGCATAAATAGCTAAAACTTGGGTATCTACTGCATAATTGTACTCGTATACTAGTATCCCAGTATCCATGTATTGTGTGCCCACATCGATCACATAGGGCTAACCTTTTGTTGATGTGTTAGGCGAACCGTCAACAAAAGGTTAGCCCCATGTAGTCGATGTGGGCGCACAGTAAAGGGATACTGGGATACTAGTATAAGAGTACAATTATGCAGTAGATATCGGTACATACAAAACAACCCAAGTTTTAGCTATTTATGTGAAGCTCCCAGGACTGTGAGAGAGTCTAGTATTGCTGTTGTTATGGGAACTATTGCAGTTCTCGTCACCTTACGTTTGGTAGTAGAATGGCAACACTATGGACTGTATTGATTTTAATGAAGTTATTTTGGTTGTGGTACTTTATTAGTTTTATCAGGTCTTTTTTGTATGTTTATTTTATGAGTCTAACTCTACATGTATTTCAGTTTATTTCAATTCCCAATGCTTTTAATCTTTAATTGTTATTGTTAAGCACTTTTCAATATTTTTTATAATAGAAAGGGTGCTATAGAAAATAAATAAATGTTAAATGATAAAATGTTAAATGTAAGAATTGTGACCAGACCACCTAGGTTGATGATTGGAACACACTGACTGTGTTTTAAGGTGTTCTTTTTGTTTAAAAACAGAATGGTGATCACACCACTTAAGGTGATTGCATAAATACACTGTCATGGAGTTGTAGATACTATCTGACTTCTATTCTCTATATTTGGTCATGGACTAGTGAGAAGACCACCTAGGCTGATGGCTGCAATACACTGTCAATATTTACAAGGTGCTATTTCAGTTCCATTTCAATATTTGGTCATAGAATGACTACCCGAAAATCCTAAGTTGATGGCTGGAACATGTCATGACTTTCTAGAAGGTGCTATTTGAGTTCTATTTCATATTTGGTCACAGAATGAACCACCTGACCAACTAAGTTGATAACTGGAATATGTTGTGATGGTCTAGATGGTGCTCCGTGAGTTTTATTTTATATTTAGTAGTTGAATAGGAATTAGACCACCTAGGCAGATGTCCAAAGTATACCATAGACATGTTACTTGTTATTTGAGTTCTATTCTCTTTGTGTTTGGTAGCAAAATTGTAACCAGTCCGCCAAACACCATAAGAATGGCTACAGAGAGTATTGGTATGGCACAGTGATATTCTATAAAGGCACCAAAGACGACATTGCCAATTATGGCCCCAATTCTGTTGACAACCAGCTGAACACCCATGGCTGTAGATCTGAAAACACAGAATTGAACAAATACAAATATAACTATATGTCATGTACATAAAAGTTGCAACAGTTAAAAGAAAAAGAAATCTGGATAGCTGACAAAATGTCACATTGGCTTTCTGAAGACTTTCTAAAATACAAAATTCTTATATTTGTGGGTGAATGGGGGGGGGGGGGGGGGGGCCTTTGAACTCAAGTCAACTCCATAATTTATTACCCTTACTTCTGGACAGCAGTATTTTAAAATGTTGAGTTATTAACATTATATACTAGAATAGTTTAATTATGGTTTTATGAAACCATTTTCACCAAAGAAGAAAAACTTACTCAGTTTGTGACACTTCAATGGAAGAACATCTAAATCTGTAGAGATTTTATGTGACAAACAATGTGTGCAGTAACAACACTGCACACCCACCTTAAGTTTGTTGAATAACATTCTACACTGACCACATTAAGGGCAGCCTGTGTTATGACAACTGATCTGAAAAATGACTAGAACCAACACTACAGACTTACCTTAAGTTTGTAGGATAACATTCTACACCAATCACGTTAAGGGCAGCCCATGATATGACTGAAATTCCACCAAATACACAGGACATGGCCAACACTTCAGCCCTGGTGTTTAAAAACCAGATAAAGAAGACACTAGCCCCAGATACCACTAAACTCCCACCTGAAAAAAACAACAACATATCATTATTGGAGTTTCAAGTCATTTCTTTATCAAAATTAGTTAATGGAGAAGAAGCAATACAGATGTCACTTTGCCTTTTCAGCTGACATTTACCTCTTTACAAAGTTACCACATGTACAAAGGGATGCATGCACTCATGATGGTACCATTCACTGCTACACTTTCATTTACTTTCCTTGTGAAAGTAAAGTTGCAGAGAACACAGTAAGCACCCATGCAAATACCCCAAGTCAATTAACCATTCCTTTCAGCATTACAGCCAAGCTATCATATTAGACACTAGAAGAACTACAGTCAAACAAGAAAGTCTAAATATCGGAATATACAGTACAAAATACATAATAAATAAGAGTTGTTAGGGATAATCGCACAATGTCACACAAGCTCAATAAACGAACTTCATTTGTTTAGGACAAAACCCCCTCACCCTAAACGACCATTCACAAGTGCAATGATACATTTATATATGATGTAAACCATGATGAAAATTGTAGTGGTCATATCACTACGATCGATGCAATGTAAAAACATAACCAAACACATTAACATACTACCAGAAACTCAGGACTGTATCTCACATTAGAAGTAAATTTTAATCAACCTATCAACATCTCAGTAGTGAATACAGAACCAGTTATCATTGAAGGAGTGAAATTTTTTGAAATTTGATTAGAAGTGTGAAAATGAAGTTCAGCAATCACATTGATGCCAGACACCCCCCCCCCCCTCCCCCTCAACGAATGAAGTTCACTTATTGAGCTTGTGTGATATTGTGCGATCGTCTGTAAAATCTAAAATGTAAGTAAAAACATTTCTAAATTACTGGTTTCTGATTGAAATCCTAAATCCAAGATACATGGTGAGGTTTCTCTACATACTTGTCATAATTGTGATAAATTTGTGAGTGTAATTGCCTATTATGGAATATTGTTTGTTACACTGAAGAGCTTACTAAAGATTCACTTACTTAGTAATATTGTTTGTTACATTGAAGAACTTACTAAAAATTCACTTACTTAGTAATATTTTTCTTCCAAGTCGATCAATGGTTAGAATTGCAAACAGATTTCCAGGGAAGTTAGCAACAGCAGTGATAAAGCTATCCTTGTAAACCTGGCTGTCAGTTCCTGTAGAATTACTAGGTGTGTAGTTGGCGGGAAGCTCAGAACAGGCTGACCCACCGGTTACTTCAACTTTGGCAAATAACTCTGGAAACCACAGCCACAAACCATAGTAGCTGTATCAATTGAAAACATTCATTTTTTTAACAATTTATTTCATGACTCATTTATTCATTCATTCATTCATCTCTTCAAACTTGCTCCTTTTGATACAATAAAACACATTTTGTGGGGTTCACCCCCCTAGTTTTCAGACATTCATTTATATTCTCACCACAGTATTTGACAGCCCCTTTGGATTCAAAAATGACTTAATACTGATATCAATTTGACCTCTATTTAAAATATTTGTGCACTGCCCCTGATTTTTTTCCCTTGAATTTTACTGAGAATGGCTTTTGATTTTCATGCACAAAAGTTTTAAGTTTTTTTTATCTATGAGGTACAAACTACAGTAAACATGAAATTAATAATTGAACACAAAACTTTGACAAATTTTGATAAGCTAATAATGGCATAGTCTTGTGACAAGACCTACACTCGGAAAGCTGCAGAGCAAAAGCTTAGCATGACAGTATCACTGGTGTACAGCTATTGGGCAAGTCTTTGATAGTATTAGGCACTAAGTGACCTGTGGCATGGTTGTGCCTTGCTTCATATGCAATAATAACCTAATTTTAGATTTGACTACAAAACTGTATAAATATCTAAGCATTTGTGTAGAGACTGAGGATGTAGTCGATAATCCACCAGTGTGCAGGTCTAGGTCCTGACTCTAATAGTGATACAGAAAATGAGGCCTCATTAGTACTTTGCAACAACACTGACCAAGCTAGAACATTCTCAACAGAAAGCGATCTCTAAAGACATCATCTCACTGGTGTAAATAGAGCACAGATATCAAGATAAACTAGCTCTGAAGTCTGAAACCTTTTCACTTACCCAAAAGACAAAGTAAAATAAATCACAATTAGACATAATGTAGGTCTAACATGAGGTGGCATAAAGAGTTGGAAAGTTGAATGAAACATTGTGTAACTGCTTCCTTTAAATTTTGTAAACCATTGTTCTCTTACTCCATCATTTTGATGTCTCCTTGAGTAAGAAGACGACTGGAGCTCCTTCACCTGCAAAATATCAAAATATAAAGTATTAAAATCGAGTGAATACCAGCCTAGAGCCTGTAGGGGCTAGACAAATTGGTTGTCTCTGTCAAGAAACTCAACATCTCCAGTTTCTTTGTCTAAACACACTTTGTACATCTCAAGATGAAGAGATTTGGGTAAAATGATGGCATCATAAGATTTCCCATCAACCCTTGCAAGAAAAACCTCAGATTGCTGAACACATGTTAAGTGCAGTAGAGCTTCTTTTTTTTTTACAAGATTTGAAAGTTGAATGAGTTACCAAGCTGCTATTTTATCACCCAAAATCATAATAAGTTGATAGCAGTAATCAATACAAGTGTACTAAAGACAGAAATAAGTCTGACTGGACTTTTCCTTTAAGTTGATAGCAGTAATCAATACAAGAGTTCTAAAGGTAGAAATAAGTCTGACTGGACTTTTCCTTTAAGTTGATAGCAGTAATCAATACAAGTATACTAAAGGCAGAAATAAGTCTGACTGGACTTTTCCTTTAAGTTGATAGCAGTAATCAATACAAGTGTACTAAAGGTAGAAATAAGTCTGACTGGACTTTTACTGTAAGTTGATAACAGTAATCAATACATGTGTATTAAAGGCAGAAATAAGTCTGACTGGACTTTTCCTTTGAAATCAAAATAAAAGAAAACAAAACAAACTTACAGGATAGTCAGATTTCTTTTTAGATCTATTGTTGCAGATAAACATTCTTCTTAAAACATTTAGAGCTTCAGTTTCCTTTCCATTCTGAGAAAAAAAGAGAGAATAATATGTATTCAACAAATCAGTCAACACCAGGAGTAAATTCCCACCAACACACGAACCATCCAAACATTTGAAAACAGACCTGACATTCAATGGGAGGATAACGACATCAGATAGGTAAAGATCAGAAGTTAATATCACATACTATCAGTAAGATTATCTATGTGTGTACAACTGACTTGGAAGTATTTAGAGGTAACATCAGTATGGAACTATGTAACTGTTAGTGCGCCCTCTAAGCCAATTTGACGTGCCACTGATACACACAATTTCTAGTGACGCACCAAAATTTGGTGTTCCAATATCTCTTACTATGTGGTTGACTCACAAGAAATACCAGTTTTTATCTTGCAACTGTATGTTCAAGGTGTAACTGTAGGTTCATAGTATTTATAGAATGTATTTTGCATCGTAAAAATAAATCAAATTTTTTTGGTTGACACCATGACTTTCACTCCATAAGCTATATATGTATTACTACATGAAGTCAACCTTCTTGTATTATTTGGACCATCTAGCATTTTATACAATACTATTACAGGTACAGAGAATCACACACAGCCATATCACACAGGGTCTTATTGTATGGCATGTACTATTAGCTATATGTGTTACAAACCTCAAGTAGGAACTTTGGGCTTTCCGGAAGAAGTACAAATACAAAAGCTGACGTAAAACTTGGAATGGTGCAGAGGGCAACAAATATTCTCCAGCTATCATACGTGAAGTGTGAAGAGACATAACCCAGTTTCATTGGAATAACAATCCAGGCTATCCCCGCTGTCATGATGTTACCAAGTATCCAAAACATAGAGATAGCTGTCAACATGGCACCACGACGATCTTTGGGTTGAAACTCACAGAAATATGCAAAGATGACTGGTAGTGAACCACCAACGCTGTTGTACAGGCAAAATTAAATTTATGAGTAAAATGTAGATATTATTACCAAATATAGAAGTGTTTTTGCTTAGGTGAAATGTCAAATACTGTAAAATATTTAATTTGGCACATGAAAAATTTGGCAGAAAGCAATTTTAGGATGTGTTAGGTGCATTTTATCAATTTGGCTATAAACAATGCAAAGGGAAAATAGATGCTACGGGTAAATATTTCATCTGTTTGGCCTGCCATATTCAGTAAAACTGTTGTTGACATCTTTCAAAATAACTGACTATAGAAATATGACAACTTGTAAAGTATGTTAGCAGAACTTATTTCTGCAGAAAAAAGGCTTTTGTGTGTATTCAGCTAAATGAAATCCAGTGTCAAAACTATAGTACCTTGATTGAACTAAAATTTTTGTGGGTATTGTGTTATTACCCTTAAGCAGTGGTACAGAAACACAAAGAAACATTGCTGATGGTCTTGTAACAAGTACTTGGAAGATTGCCAAGCGAACGCCAAGGATGACAATGCAAAATTGTAGATAACAGGTTTTGCAGATTTTCACCACAGTAGGGTGAAATTAGTAGATACATTAGTCAAACTTCTTAATACATAATTTCAATGAAATGGTACTATGGTAGTTGGATGACAGCTTCAGCAAGTACTAGACAGTGCCTTTGGTGCTATGCAACCTAGCTATGGTCACTTTTAAAGTTAGTACATTTACCCTATGGTCTAGCAGGCTGCAGCTACATATATAGATTACACTGTTGAATCCATTACACTGTACTGGAAATCTTACAGGTCTTAGTATTCTAAAATGTTATGTTTAAAGATCAATTATATTTGATCATTTGAAATAAGTTCTAGGAAAAAGTCATAAATATTGTACTCTACTACATGTAACTCACAGATCTCAATTAAAAACCCCCAAAAATTACAAAAATTGGACTAACCCAAATCCACTCATAAATCTCATGAAGAGGAACCAGCCAAATCCTTGCATAAAACTGGAAATCAGTCCAAACAATCCATTCATTAATAGCGAATACACCAAAACAGCTCTTCTACCTTTAATATCAGCCAATGCACCCCATATGTAGCTACCAAACATCATACCTATATACAAACAAACAAACAAACACACAAACTTACATCCCATCAAAATATTACATACATGTAGCTGTGTTGGAACAACTTGTTAATAACATAGCTAGTTTTTTCCTTTTAATTATATTTTAAAATTCCTCTTTTCTAGACTGCCTACATGTTTGTACAGGGCAAACAATACTGAAATGAAAATAAACTCGACTGATATTCGACATTTTGCTATACTTTTTTTCAGCAATATTCTCAGAAAATTGCTCTTACATCTGGTATGATTGACTAGTGGCAAAATTGACCTTTGACCTTGTATCTGAAAGGTGGTTTGGGAGACTGTAAAGTGTTTTCACTAAATTTACATACCAGGATGTGTTGTGAAGTTGACAATATTGTAGTTTTTATTCTACAATTCGTACAATGCAAAACGTCCTGTACATAAATTGTCAACAGACAATACAGACTTTCACTATGTCATCATAAAAGAAAAGTAAATGTTTTTCTACATTTTATGACCTTTTGGTTTTGTAAGGTTAACAGAATTTTCAATATCAAATTTATAGAAATATTTTAAATCCAACTTGTGTTTTGTAGAAACTAATTAATTTGTTAAAGTGGCCATATGGATAAGGATTGGCTATTTATTTGGATTATTAATTTATAAAACAATTTTATCATGGATTCCTACTCGACATATCAATGTGAAACAACACATACCATGTGAAAAAACGTTGCCCAAATCTGTATTATAACTCAATAAATTGCAAAAGATTAATAAATATGCAAAAAATCTTTGCTATTGTACGTACAATAACAATCTTTTTACATATTTTTAAAGCTCTTAGCACTGTATTAAGTTATAATACAGATTTGGGCAACGTTTTTTCACATTGATTTTTCAAGTAGGACGCCATGATAAAATTGTTTTGTAAATCCAAAATCTGAAATGAATACCCAATCCCCATCTATATGGCTACTTTAATATACAGAATAAAAAAGCCAGGATACTTGAACAAGTTTAAATATACAATGTAATAAATGAAAGGTCATTAATTAAAATAGTTTTACTTACCGACAAATATACTAGCACTAAGATAACCTAGTTCAGTTCCAGACAAATTCATTTCTTTTCTGGCAGGTGGCATAAGGAATGAAACACAGAGGACTTCTACAGCATCACTGGCATCAGCCCAGCCACAAGCTGCAAGCAGTGCATAGTGGAACACCCCAAATCCTAAAGTAAATGAAATACTTTGAAATTTACAGGAGAAATTTCAGAATAACTTCTATAATTTATAATAATTCTATAATAATTTATTTTTATAAAACACAATATTATTCCACCAGTCCAGAGAGAGACATCAACGATGAATAATTAAATCATTGCGTGATCAAGATTCGTAGTAGATGGATCGTAAACATCACATTCCTTTTCAATTTACCGTTCCAAACTAACAATATTGTATTGTCCTATTTATTCTTGGAACCATGAACAATATATTCTCCAACCTCTTCTCAATTTAATTAACCTTACCAAATTTTTTTTTAAAGCAGGTTCAAACTGAAAAATTTGTATTGACTCGACAACAGAAACTGGAGTAAAAAACATACTTAAAAATAAATAAAATTACTCTACAAGTCAAAGTTTTTTTCTAATAAAACTAACTTGAGTAGACAATGTTAATGTTTACATTGTGAGTCAGCAATGTATACTGAAAGAGCCAGACATTGTTTCCACTTATAATTTATATAAATGCTGAGCAAAGGTGGCCAGTCATTTACATGTGCAGACAACTGGACCCTTCAGACTACAAATCACAATATATGCATAAGGTGAACGTGAAGTTCCATTCCACTGGCCATACATATTTATCGATAGAAATAAAAAACATACCAGTAATATATAACCGATTTAACTGATCAACTATTTATTTGTAATTTAATTGTGTGTACATAATACATGATATATTTTGAGTCATATTGAGTACCTGGCTGTGAATTTCTGTATATAAATATGTGAGGGAACAGGCCCAGACTAGCTGTAAGCTATTTCCTGACTCTCCATTTAGCCACTGTTATATTAATTGGGGGTAAATAAACTGCTTAAATATTACTAAACATTATCAAATATATTGTTTAATTTGTGTTCAAAGTATTGAAATGGCACAAGCTGAATTTTGGGTTTAATATTTGGATGCATGCTGAAATGTTATTTACTTAATACTGAACTTCAATCACACATACATGTAACGATGACTTGCAATTTACTGAACTCAAACGGGGTATTGAGATACAAGTTATAATATAAACCATACATAATAAGAAAATCCCAACTAGTAATGCAATCAACTGTTAAAATAATGCCAGAAGACCAAATGTGATGTCACAGAAGGTATGCACCGACATTAACATTATAAGATACAAGAACAGTTAATCAAGATTTTATGAAAATATTTTCACTTCAATGAGTAAAAGGCTTATAAACTCAGCTTCTGTCACATACACACACATATATATATACACTCACATGCGCGCGTGCACACACACACACACACACACACATTCATGCACACACACACACACACTTATGCACACACATTCATGCACACACACACTTCTGCACACACACATACACACACATTCACACACACACACACACACACACACACACACACACATACACGTACACACACACAGAAACAACCTAAGTGAATTAACGTTAGTATCGTTGTAGACTGTGAGATACTGTAAACCTAGGTATTTTCGCTACAAGAAAAGTTTGTGATTTTACAGTCTTCATCTAGTTCTCAAAGACTAATTTTTACTAATTACCAGACTGGTACACTGTGTTCATGTACAAGAAGGCATTTCAGTCACTACTTATTTTTGTGTTTTTGTTTTCTAGTGAAACAAGCAAAAATAAGACTTTAGTGAAAATTTCCAGGTTTGCAGTATGTTGTATCATTCCATCCTCAGCAGTGGCTGATGTATGAGGGTATCCTGACATGGTGTATCTCACAGAACTAGTCTCATTACCTGTAGCTTCCACTGCCTCTTCATATGTATAAGATGTTTGTAAATGCCCAGGTACATGTACTGTAAAAAAATTTAACCATATAAGTAAAGATAAGCATGGAGAAAATATGATTTGTTGTACTTTTTGTTTTAAAGATGAAGACAACTTTTGGAATGTTGTACATACCACAGTCCCTCTATCATACTAAAGGGGATATAACTTATTTAACAGTATACCTAAAGACACACTTTGCTATCACATTCTATACTTTGTGATGGATGGTAGATCATCAAACTCTTATGGACAATAATATCTATTGTTTTAATGTGTGATTGTCTACAGCTTCACTTCTGAACTGTATTTATTGTACACATTCTAATGTATATTGTGACTTTGTTTAAACTATTTTTTTCATGTATGGTTTATTCTCTAATGTCACACAAAGAATTGTCCATGTTGAGATAATAAAAATATATTGCATTGTATTGTATTGTATCGTATTGTATTGTATTGTATTGTATTATATTGTATTTATATCATAACAATAGCACAATAATGGCAAGTCATTTGGGCAAGTAGAGACAAGAGAGGGCAGAACCCCAAACCCCCCATGTAATTGAACAAAAATAAATGACTTCAACAACATATGTGTAATTGTTGGATTTCATATATACGGTTGGCTGAAGGTCAAGGTTATATGACATCTACCTTGATGAAAATTCCAATTCATTGCAATTCATAAAATTGAAAACTAACATGTATGCCCTTGCAAGGAGACAGAAATCATGGGGGTAGAAACACAAAGTCCTTCCTACCTCCATGCACAAATTAACGAAGGACAGCTGCTAAAAATACATCCATAGCTCAAGACCAAATTTATTTAACAGCTATAATTCAACACGTCAAATCCACCTCAAACTTTATCTTTATGTTTGAAATATACTTTTTTTTTAAAAATCTATTTTAATCTATGTTCTATTATTACTGAGTAGTTTTTCTTTGTATTTTAGATTAATTCAGTTTATATTGTAGAGGCAATAATTGTAGCTTTGTTTTGTTTGTTTTTTATTTACAATACTTTTTTATTCTTTAAAAAAAATGTATTTTCAGTGACTCAACATTGTTTGTTTTACTCTTCATTTCCTTACGCAGGGTTTGCAAAGGTTCTAGCGGAGGACCGAAAGCGACGTAGCGAAACCGCTACAGTACTGCATCTAAGTTTATATTTGTTCTTTCGTTGTCTGAGATTGTACCTTGCGGGTGTACAAAATAAATATTTTAACTCACCATTCCGCCGGTATCCATCACCTAACGTTGCGTCTTGACCGATAACTAACTCATCGGGTACGGGTTCCTCTTCTGCCTTGAGCAACTCCCGCTGTTCTTCGTTGTCCATTTCAACTCTGTTCATTTCCATAACCCATCGAATCGAGAAATAGTTAAATGTTTCAAAACTCAGGGGTTTCAAACAAGGTTACAGTGGACGAGCAAACTCAGTATCGATACTGCATGATGATAAACAAACAATTTCTGTGGCCACAATATTAGGAAATTGACCTCTTTATTCTCTATATGTCACCTCAAGAGGGCAATCAGGTGGTGGTCACATGATAAACTTTGGCGGCGCTTCACATTCGTCACTTCCGCCACTCTGGAAATTTCGATCGTCGATCGAGAACGTTCGCTGATTCAAGGAATAATTATAAGTGAGAAACCAAGCCGCTCTTCTTGTTAGTTCATACTATTTCCGTGTGGAAGAGCATCACACTATCTGAGATCAACAAGTTCTTGTCAAGGTAGGTGAATTTTCGATCTTCTATGATTGCTAATAAAAAAGACCGCATGTGCATGTGTTGAGTCGACATCTAACCCTAACCGGCAAAACGCCGGTGTCCTTTCTTCGTTTCGTAGTTTCATAACCCAGGATACAACGCGGTCTTACTTTCGACAGGACACATTTCATAATGTGAAAAGTGTCACTTAATAACGAGGGGTGTATTTATCTGCCATCAGACATTTTATATCGATCATACCGTGAAGAATTGTAAAATGAAAAAAAAGAAGCCTATAGGCTATAGCTATAGCTTATATATCGTTCACCCGTTGTCTACTTGGCAACTCCCGGACATGACGCCAGAAAGCGCAAACAGACTTCCTAATTAGTTGCCATTGATAACCAAAAATGTGCCCAGTCACGAATTTTTTCGCACGTTTCTTCATTAATATTCCGTGTGTTGTTGTAATGTGCATATCAACCACTGTACCATTATTGAACATATTACTCAGAATTTATAGATTTTTCCATGCGAAAGAGGAGGGTGTCAGATGGCTTGATAAGGTCGTGGTTGGGGGTGGGGGATTCATCTGTGGATGGATGAATCATCACTACCATTTAGGGCCAGAATGAGAGATTTTAAATGACTTGTTTCTTTGTTCTAACTTTAGATATTTCATTATCTCTCTCAGAAGTAGAAGACAGTATCGTAACCATGGTAAAGGAGACAAAACTCTATGACATTTTGGGTGTTCCACCCACTGCAACTGAAGTAGAACTGAAAAAGGCCTACCGGAAATTGGCTTTGAAGTTCCATCCTGATAAAAACCCAGAGGATCCAGATAAGGTAAGAATATTGTCAATCAAAAATAAGTACATGTAATAGGTGTGTGCACAGCATCTCTCTCTCTCTCTCTCTCTCTCTCCCTCTCTCTCTCTCTCTCTCTCTCTCTCTCTCTCTCTCTCTCTCTCTCTCTCTCTCTCTCTCTCTCTCTCTCTCTCTCTCTCTCTCTCTCTCTCCCTCCCTCCCTCCCTCCCTCCCTCCCTCCCTCCCTCCCTCTCTCTCTCTCTCTCTCTCTCTCTCTCTCTCTCAGTGTATGTATGTATGTATGTATGTATGTATGTATGTATGTATGTATGTATGTATGTATGTATGTGTTACATTGTGTGTGTGTGTGTGTGTGCGCACCTGGCTGTAATTCTGTCTTTATCTACCTACCTGTCTGTCTGCCTGTTCATGTGTATTGTATGTGTGAATATGAAGGCAAAAAACTTACCCCACATTGGTCTTGGACACAAATCACACCACTGTATACAGAGCAGCCAACTGCATGTGTCTAAAGCATTTAACATTCCTAAAAATATCATCATTGAAACAATATATATTTAACTCACTTGACTGAGAATATTATCGACAAGCTATGAAGTATTTTGAAATGGCAATTTTTGAAGAATGTCACGTTATTTCATTTGCACACACTTTGGTCGTAAAGCTACACTCCTAGTGTTGTAGTGATGATTAAATGTGTTTCAAATTAGTGGAATGATATGTTATTCTTCACATAAAACAATTATAACACTGAAACATTTCAGATCTGGTCCTTGAGATAATGAGTCTCCTTTCCTCTAGCTGCACACTGCACCCGACTGTCAAGGGTACACTTAGTTTACAGCATCCTACCAGCAAACTATTATTTGTTTTGTATGGTGCCCGATCTTTATCGATATGTTCAACCAAACATTTTTCATGTTTAAGTTAACTCTTTTTATTGAACGATGGTTTCCATTTTATTGTACAATGCTTGAGACATGGTTTTTTTTTTACATGGAAAGTGTTCTTTTGTGTTAAGAAATATATATTATTATTGTCTGTGAGTATTACAAAATAGTCTGTGGGAAGATCATGTCTTGATGTCCAGTCTCATTGTTTTCCAGTTTAAATCTATTTCAATGGCATATGAAGTATTGTCAGATTCCAAGAAACGTGCAATCTATGATGAAGGTGGTGAACAGGCATTGCAGGAAGGTGGTGGTGGTGGTGGCGGTTTCTCCTCACCTATGGATATCTTTGATATGTTTTTCGGTGGAGGCATGCGACGTCAACGTGAACGAAAGGGAAAAGACGTGGTACATCAGTTGAGTGTTTCACTGGAAGATCTACATAATGGTGCAGTCAGGAAGTTAGCGTTACAGAAGAATGTTATCTGCGAAAAATGTGAAGGTATGACCAAGTCACTGTTGCTGATCAAAATAATGAACACATTACAATACATGTATATACATAACATAGCAGTTGAAGTCAGAAACAAAGTTGGACTATGGTAGAGGATACACCTCAGTAATCTAGCAGAACACAAATTTAACACATACACTTTGATTGTCAAATTTAGCTAAATGACCAGTTTCAGCTACAGTTTCTATTGATTTCCTTTAAACAGACTACCACCTTATAATTGTGTAGTCTGCTTATGTTTAGTAGTCTATGTGTTCTGGACTGCTGCTGATTTGGTGTATCGTAGTCTAGATACAATGTTTAGTAGTCAATGTATCCTGTATTACTGCTAATTTGGTAGTGTAGATACAATGTTTAGTAGTCTATGTACCCTGGAGTATTACTAATTTGGTAATCTAGATACAGTGTTTAGTAGTCCATGTGTCCTGGACTACTGCTAATTTGGTAGTGTAGATACAATGTTTAGTAGTCTATGTACCCTGGAGTATTACTAATTTGGTAATCTAGATACAGTGTTTAGTAGTCTATCTGTCCTGGACTACTGCTTATTTCATTTTGAGCCCTGACCTCACTTTTGTGATCTCTATGATCAATTTCAGCTAAATTCTTGTATGATATTTTTTATATAACCTGATACATTTAGCGTCCACTTTGGCGTTACAATTATATCATCAATTCATATTTGAAATGAGGCTGTGGATATATTTATGAATGTCACTATTTGAATTTTTAATAAAATGTTTTTAGATGCATTAATGTGTTATCTTTTCCTTTGTTTGTAGGAAGAGGTGGTAAGAAAGGAGCTGTAGAGAAATGTCCTAACTGTCGTGGTAGTGGTATGCAAGTACGTGTACAACACATAGGACCAGGAATGGTACAGCAGATTCAGTCAATGTGTCATGAATGTCATGGTCAAGGTGAAAGAATCAGCCCTAAGGATAGATGTAGGAATTGTCAAGGTAGAAAGATAGTCAGGGAAAGGAAGATACTAGAAGTTCATATAGATAAAGGTAAGTTTGTCCATATACCTTTAATAGTTTGTGACCTAATAACGTTGATCTTCATATTTGTCCTGCTGGAAAATTCTGTTCATTTTGGTCTGCAGGTTGTTCCTTTAATCTAATGTATGCATTATGTGTGCGTTATTGTAGTAAGGCTGTTGTATTGCATACAGTTACAACAGACATGTTAATGTTTACATGTCAGTGAATTTTTTCACTCCTTCCCTTCACAGTCTGACAGACACTTTTGTCTGTGTTATTAAGGCACAGTCATCTTTGACACAGAATGGCTGAGTTCAGTCAAAAGTGGCTATACAACAGACATACCTGGGTTTATGTTAACGGCAATAAGTCAGTCAAATCTATCGGAGTTCATCCAATATTATACTGGGGTCCAGTGTGTCCTCTAATGATAGCCAAATTTTGTTGTTGTGAGTCAAAATGAGAAAAAACTGTGATTTCTTGTGAGTCATCACATACTAAGAGATAGGGGAACACCAAATATACTATTGGGTCACTTTTTATCCCCAACTCTCATTAAATTGTTGGGAGAATATGAGTCCAGTTCATCATAAAAAAAAAGACACCAATTTTCAGGAAACACTATATTTGCCATGTAGTAATTATGATTTGTTTTGTATGCTAGGTATGAGAGATGGACAGAAAGTAACTTTCCGTGGTGAGGGTGACCAAGAACCTGGATTAGAACCAGGAGATATTCTCATTGTACTTGATGAGAAAGAACATCCTGTGTATCAACGTAACAATGATGACTTGATTATGAAAATGGAACTAGAATTAGTTGAAGCGTTATGTGGTTTTCAGAAGACTATTAAGACATTAGATAACAGGAACTTATTGATTTCATCTCATCCAGGTAAGTGAAAAAATGAGAAACAATTAATTTTTATATCACTAACAAGTTGAAGAAAAAAAAATTAAATGAAAAAAAGGGTAAAAAAATTGAATCCCAGAATGATTAGATATTATTCCCCAATATTTTCCTTCATTTAGTCAAGGAAAATAGAGGGGTCTTGTCACTATGAGTCGAGGTTGAGGAGTAAAAAACCCTTATGTCACAAGTATTTCCTGGGTGAATAAAGATAATATTGGACAGTAATAGAGTTAGACCAGCACAAACATAAAGTAAGAAAATAATGACAATTATAAATGTTTTGACCTTTATTTTGAGAATCGGATACAGAACCAATGATGTAGACATGTTCTTTGGTTAACATAGAATGTGTCCCGAATGTCAATCTTGTGTTTTTTGTTTGAATGTGTTCATCTTGGCTTGTGTGTGATATAATACTCGTTGCTGTTATTAACATAGAGAAGAACTTACTAGATTCAACTTTCTACATTACATGTACTTGCTGCAAATCTAAGATAATTTTCTTTATTTTTATCAAGGTGAAGTTATTAAGTTTGGCGATATAAGATGTATTATGGGAGAAGGAATGCCTATCTACAAATCACCCTTTGACAAAGGTCGTATCATAATTCAGTTCAGTGTCAATTTTCCAGAAGAAAACTTCCTTCCACAAGACAAGTTAAATAAACTAGAAGCGCTACTTCCAGAACGTAAAGAATGCATTGAGACGGATGACATGGAAGTTTGCGATCTCACAAAACTTGACCCTCGTCAAGCTCGTCAAAATCGCATGGGTAACGCATACGATGAAGACGACGAGGATGGTGGCCACGGACCAAAAGTGCAGTGTGCCACACATTAAGAAGTTTGAAAATAATGTTTTTATTTCCAAAGGGTCCATCCCTTTGTTATGTTTTATTCAGTAAAAACCTTGTATCGACGCCATGGATTCAGTTCACTAAAATTTGTCTGCCATATCATTTCGTCACGTACATAATTGTAAGAAAGGAATATTCATGTTCTTTGTATTGGTGAACCTAATACACCTGTCGAACATTTCAGCATTTCATCAAAGCCAAAGTTGAAAGTATTTTTCTAACATCTTTTTTTTAACTGTTAATTTGTCAATGTAATTATTGTATTGTTGGAAATGTTCAGTGTCTTTCTTCTGGAAATTGTAAAGTGATAAAGTATCCAAGGTTCAACCCAGGGAATTTTTGAGAAAAAAGTTTTTGACAAATCTGAAGTAAACAGCCACTTTTCAAATTTGTTATTTAAATCTGTAAAGTCTAAATCACCACTTTTTAGGAGGGGAAAGAATTTTTGCTTTGGATATGTAGACAATAGAGAAATTTCAGCTCATTGTACAAAAAAATGCACTGTGGTTCCAATGTTTGTTGTTGGTCTGTGTATTATTACCCATAATGCTCATGTCATAGTATTTACAATATAGATATTACAACTATACTGTTCTAGCCTGTTTATGGCGCTGTTGAGATACATATGTACACCATTAGCTGGTCGTAGCACTCACATCAACAGGTTGTCGTGACTACACTATCAAATCTGATAAAAACGGATTGCAAATTTCGTCAGTAGCCTGGTTGATCACAGTGTGCAGTCCTTTCTACCATGACGACTAGTTTGACTATCATTATTCAAATGAATCGGTATGTAAATATACACACATTATGCGAAGTGAGGCAAAACTTGAAGTGCACATACAATGATTTACATGTTATTTACGTATGGTTGTATGTAAATTTAATTCTACGGGGTGCTGGATAATGACTTTTAGGAGATGTGGCTACATTAGCCATTTGACAATGTAGTCAAGACAAGTTGTTGATGCTAAGACTAGGGAGGTACAACCAGCTAACGATGTGTCTCAACAGCACCGTAAACAGGCTAGTATGTTTCCTACCAGTGATACAATCTATGAATTCGTTGTCTTCACTGTAATATAATGTTGTTTCTAATTGTGCCCTAACTTCAAAACAAATAGAGACAATAACAAGATTCTCAGATTGTTGCCAAAACTTTGAAACAAAATGTGTTGATGTAGATTGGGTTTATACCACAATTTAATAACTGGAATTTATTTCTGTTTAAGAGTCATAAAACCACCCAAGTTTATTATCATTTGTTGTCAGATGAACTTGACAAAAGTCATCTCACCTTGCCACCTAGAAAGACAAATTGAATATTTTACTTTAATATAGTGTCAATCAAAAAAACTTAGGCAAATCATCACTGAAGCTGTCAATAGCATCCCTATGTAATAATATACATTTATGAATATTCATAAGTTGGTATATAAACATGACCAGCCAATCACAGGTAAGTATTTACTTAATTATTCATCACATGACATGATAGTATCTAAGTGGATGGAATGTACTCTCCTTTGTTACAAATAATAAAACACTGTTTACTTTGAATGCTGAATTCTTGGACTTTATAGTTATGCTGTGGGTGAGGTTATTACGTAAAGACCATCCTATCATTGAAGAGACTAAACTTAAACCTGCACTATCTCTAACTGGAGTATTATTTTTTTCATCAGACTTCCACTAATATATTCACTGAAAATTAGTAAAATTTGTATCCGTGTTGTATCTAAAAGTGGTGCAATAACATGTTCAAATTGCGATCGCATTGGGGTGATGATTTTTGGGTGCGGACCCAAAAATCAATATGATAAGATGCATTTTACCATTTTATGTATACGGATGTGTATTATATACATTTACCCAAAGGTTGTTTGATATTGTTCAGGATGTACAATATTATGAAGAATAAAACAGTTTCGAAAAATGTTCCATTTGCAGCTAGGGTAACAGCACATGCTCCCACTTTTCTTAAAGCAGGGGGGGGGGGGGGAGTATTCTGGCTCATACAAAAACTTTCCCGTACTTTCTTGACTTTCATTTTCTAGCAAAAATGTTCTGTACTGGTATAATTGAAAGGAATAACAGAATGAACTATAATTTGGGTATTTCCAAAAAAAACAGCAAAAAAACCCCCAAACGTTCAAACTTGACTATATCGACCATGAGTCATGATGTCCTTCATCTTACATGGCACTTGTGAATTGCTCAGAGGAGAAGTGTTAGGAGATACTATCCAGACATACAAAACTTAGCATACCTAAATGTATATTCCTTTGAATCTGATCAGAGATTTGTACCTCAACTATTTAGGTCAATGTGTTGTCATTATATTATACTATGTAAATGTGTCGTGTATTTTACCCCCAAGTAATTTATTCAAGAACTTTTCATCCATTGGAAATAAAGGTTTTACTAAACTATAATTATTGTTGTTGTTGCTGTTGTTGTAATTATTTGTGAAATCTTATATGTTTTATTATTTCAACTATTTATGATATCATTGGCAGGGATGTCGCTAATTTTAAAAGTTGCAGGTGAAACTGGAAAAGTAGGTAGGTAATATACCTATGAATCAGTCAAATGACACATATATATATATTGTGGTTGAAACAAAGAATATTTTTTAAAATTCTAGAAAAATTAGCTGACGAAAAATTATGGAGTAGGCATTTGTTTTGCTGGCTATCAGCCCTTATATAGTACATCACTGCTTGGGTAAGATGTGTAAGAGCTGGGGGTGGGGGTGGGGGTGGCTATGATGTAAAGAGAATGTGCTTTGCTAAGATGCCATTTTCCATATTTTGGGATCTAATTCTGACCATGCATTAAATGTTGATTTACATGAGTTGGATAGAAGCAAAAGTCCAGTCATCTTGACCAGTGGTAAAGATCTGATACTATAGAAATGTTTGTAAATTACATTCACTGAGTTCATTTTTTCATTTTACAATGTATAGTTGATGCTAATACATGCATTTATTTATGTTTGAATACATTTAAGCAACATATACTTTTTATTAAACTTTTTTTTTTTTTTTTTTTTTTTTTTGGGGGGGGGGGGATTCAGATGCCTTTAAAATTCCTACTTTGACATGTGATGGAATTATTAGCCCCAATTGTTTGAATCATGCGTATTGTCATAGTTTTGTAATAAATATTCACAAAAGAGAGCGTATCATACTCCGAACGTTGATGGCGCTTGTATGCGGAATAAGGTGGAGTATCTCGTCCTGCTGCGCCTTGTTGTTATATCACAGACAAGGAAAACATTTCTTCCTTATCTATGTATATATCTTCATAATAATATAATAGTAATTTTTATGAAAGTGTGTAATGCCAACAAGATAAACTTCACAACGCATGCGCATTCCCGTTCATCAGGTTGGTAAAATATAGTAATAGTAATTGTATCACGACCAAAGGTTCTAATTTCTCACAAGGCTGCCTGTTCAGATACATGAGATACTTAGTAAGTAATTATAATAAAATAACCCTTGGCCGTGATACAAGAACTAATCATTACTCCTGCATTTAAAACAATGTGTTTTGAATCAAAACAAATAATTCGATGATGACGTCATGATCAGATGCATTCAGTTATTGACACCGGCTAGTATTAAACCACGATAGTCCATAATATTGATAACGTCACGGTGTGATATGATGCGATTTCCGATCGCGATCTCTTACGACAAACTTCCCAGCCTTCGCGTTCTGCCCTGTATACATCATTTAATTATGTATCCCCCCCCTCCCCCTGTGTATTATAACTTGAAAAATATATAATTACCGCGACTCAATATTTTTCGCCCAGTTGTTGAAAAGACGTCGCCAAATTAACGGCATAGATATGCAATGGTCACATAAATACCCTGTTAACCAAAACAGCAACCCTCCATTTCCCATATCGTAGTTTTTTCAAATCTTTAAAATTGCTAAAATTACGGCAATGAACAAGAACTTGAAGAGACATGGTCGGAACTTATATTGGTCTGTATACGACGTGTCTGGCCACACTCACAGGGGCGTGTAATATTTCATAGATTGTTGTTTTCCAGGTCTACAGACTAAATATAACAACCTTTTGATTAATATATATTCCCACATGTAAAGGGAAGAGATATTTATATTTATATTTATTATTATATTAATATTTCTTAGTAGTATAGAGATTGATACATTTGTAGCAGCAAGATTCGTACGATATTTTCCTAAGAAAACGACATTCTAAGCAATAAGAAAACAACAATCTATGAAATATTACACGCCCCTGTGGTCACACTATCAGATAGGACTGACTACATATCATGCGAGACTTGGACGGGACGGGGGGGGGGGGGGACGTGGACCACCAGACAGAGTGCTATGCTAGGGGCTCAGTCTGTGATCTTGAAATATTGAAAGGACGTCCTCAACGACGAGTCTTTCAGCAACGGAACGCAGGAACATTTCTAACAATATATGCAGCAGATAGGATAATGACATCGGTGACTTGTTGACCGGTTATAGACATCATCTAGGATGGATTGGACTCGTTGTGTCACAGACATCTGTGACCCGTAACAACTCTCAGAACGTAATAAATTATTGCTAGTATATTGACCTCAGTATTGGAGTATACGTGAGTCCTATATGGCAGGGATATAGAATGACCTAGTTACTGCTTGCATAAGGAGTAACGAAACGTATATATATATATATATATATATATATATATATATATATATATATATATATATATATATATATATATATATATATATATATATATATATATATATATATATATATATATGTTGAGGGTAGAAGAAAATCAAGTCGGGTTTTTCGTCTCTACAAGCCTGTTTCGTGAGTAAATCACTCGTTACTTGTAAACCCCGGAATAATATTATTGTAATACCACACCACACTCTCTGATCGTGTGAGTTGAGTAATAAAAGAATTGAATAGCAAAAGCTAAGTAGCAAAAAATAACGGACGTGTTATGGTCTCTATTATGTGCAAACCCCGGAACAATAAACAGACAATACTGCTTGAAACAAAAATATCACTAATATTGTTGCAGCTAAGGTTTCTATGCCGCAAGACTGTCGGAAGTCATTTGTGCTTCATTCAACGTAGGCGTATATGTCTGGTAAATTATACCGTGACTGAATTTCCATGCAATTATTGTTATTTTGTGTGTAAAATTATGAAGATGCCATTTGATTTTAATAGCAGGGATGTACTAAAGTACTGGACTAATATTGGTCTACTGTTGGATCTGGGATTCAGTACGTCAGCTGAGTCCTACAAAACTTAACTATATAAAGGCTGTTGCCAGTTTTACTAGTACGAATAAAACCATGGCGTATAGTGAGGTAAGCATAAACATTCAAAAAATATTGAAAAAAAGTAAAAAGACCCCCCCCAAAAAAAAATAAATAAAAAATAAAATATAAATAAATAAATCCAATATCCACCCGTCGAGCCAAAAGTAGTTCACATTCCACCCAACCCCACCTCCCCATGAACCAAAAGTAGCCCATTCTTACTTTATTCCGTATCAAAATAAATAAATCCTTGCATCTGAATAACATCTCATCTCACGAGACTAGTTTAAATCTATTGTGTTTAGGGATGTATGAGAAGGCACTGTTTTATGACCCTGTTATGACCTTTACAAATCTTTAATTGTTTACGTTTCATCACGTTGGTGATGACTAGGGACATGATACAATATGCAATGATATACGCTAGTACTAGTATGTCTTTCTTTTCGCTATTTACATGTCGAGTTCTGTTCTTCTTTTCTTTTAATTTGCAGATGAAGCTTCGAAGTTTATTTCAGAAAAAGTTATGATAATACATCTTGTGAGGATCACAGAAATAGTTCGATCTGAAATAGTCGACTCTGATGAAATAAAATATTCACGAAAAAAGTCCAAGTGAGTAACTGTGCATTGAATAACAAGAAGAAAGAAAGAGAAATGATATTAGTGATTAATAAATAAATTAAAAAATAGTGTATATGTCCAGAAACATCAGTTTATACCAGGTTAACACGTACGTGTTTTCTACGAATTATTAAGATTTGAAACGGTCTTTGTGAGTTAATGTCTTTGACGTGGCTTGGTAGTAAGTTCCATTGATGAGAAGTTGCTTTGTGTTAGGTACATAACAAAACTTGTACATATAGGAAGGGACCTGTATCTAATTAAGGTCTACAGCACAATCAAATTGATTATGTAATAGGTCAAAAGTAAAAATGGGTATGTGTGAAATCTCAGACCACTATTTAGTGGTCTGAGGTGAAATCTACTCAGTTTGCGAATATGGGTGAAATACCTAGGGTCTGGGCTCGGAACCGGAAGTCAGAGAATAAAATTCAAGTCGGGTAATTTTCTTTTGAAATAAATATAATGGCTCCAGGGAAAGAATTGAAAGTATTACCCAGAATATTACCTCAGATTTCGATACAGTATTAATTATAGCTTGTGTGTGTGGAAGGATCAGCGAGTTGCACAAAAACAGAATAGATTTCAAAGTGCCGAAAGGGCGAGATAAGTCCAAACTTAAGAGCAATACATTTGACAACGTTTTGAATATGGGACTTCCTGATATCACGTGAAACTCCAAGATAAGATTTCGAAGATACGTTTACATTTTCCAATTCAATACAGCGGATTCCCAGATAGCCAACTACGTTCCTGGGGTTTATGGAGTGTTATTATGGTCAAAGCATAGCGATAAGATGTGAGAAAATAAAATATCGGAAAATGACATTCACGCCGACAAATATACCCATCATTATCGATGAAGGTGAATGTTAAAGTCAGTATATATGTGCGTTCACAGCCAGTTGGTATATGGTGCACTTTTCGAACATAGTTACCATGGTTACCATGAACATCTAAATATAGCATACCTATCTCTAAGAAGTCCAACTCTGGAGGTTTGAAAAAATCTACAAAACATGTGTTAGGAGATTCGAAGAAGTGCATATGATATACTTTAAATTTGTACAGCTGTAAAGCTTACAAACTTCTTGCTATGTGAGGTTTGTCTTCATTACCACAGACGGCTGGCTGGACGTACTATGATAACTAAAATAAGAGTTGACACTTTTTGATTGCAATTTCACACCTATGCAAGGCCCACGTACCCCTGACCTAGACAATTCGTCGCACAAAAAAATGAATTTGATGAATATTTAATTTATACAATGTTATAGTATACACTGCCATTATTAACTTGATTTGTCAACCAAAATGCGAAGTAGAAAAAAATGGCAAACCGTCTGAACAAAAATTAAAACACGCTAGGCACTAAGCATATGACCGTCTTTATCAATAACAACCAATCAGTCAGCTGTGTGGCTTTGCAATAACATAGACATCAACATAACAGACACAGACACACACACCTGTGAATACGTAATAACCTAATTTGTATATCGCTATAAAAGCACGAAAAAAGACAAACGCGGGTCATTGCAAACCTGACTCAGATTTGGTACCGTCTTGGAAAACATCTCAACCCCAAAAGTCGACAAATTTCAAAGTACGAACTTTCGGAAACATTGCCGAGCAAGAAAATGCCTATCCCAAAGGTGAGTGTCGTTTCCATTTCAACAAGTTTCGTTCCACCAACCACACATGTCTGAAATAAACTGTGATTCACCACCGTTTTTATCGAAGTTGGTAATACTAATGAGAGCAGTGGTGTGAACCGGGGGGCAATGACACCGGTCAACTTCAAGTATCCATTCAATACATTAACTTTCTAAACACTCTTTGGAAAAGTTCTTTCCTTCGAAATCAAATATATTACTCACTGGTATAAAGAGGTGACAAAACAGACTCGTTACCATTTGCTTTTAGAAAAGGATTCTGTATACAAACATTTCCTCAGAGCCGTAGCTCGTCTTTTATTTCAAATTGGTCTTTTCCGGTTCCGTTTGAATTTGCATCATGAATTCGAACTTCGATTTTTTTTCTTAATTGTTTTGCCGTCTCTACATACAGATTTTTCACGTGAGTGATACGCGCAAAACGTACAGGATAAATTACTCTTAGGCTAAATTATGATTTAGCTTTGACCGCGACTATTTTTTATCAAGTTGAGTGGACCCACCCTTATTCACAGTAAAGTTTCTTTCCCCGCAACAAATACATTTGTACACCGTGCATCACTTTATAAGTTGTATTAATTATATGTAGCAATGATAATCTATACATATTCACCATTAGTACGCCTTTTTGCAAAAATTGCAGACAGGGAGTTGAAAACCACGTGATAGTTTAAAAAAAAAATCTTGTATTCATAACTTTTGTAAGCTTTTCAGTTTCTTATATTTTCACCACTAGAAAATTTCGCGTTTTTACCGTCTTCGTGCTAATTCAACTAGTTCTCAAAGACTAATTTATAAGAATGACTATATGTGCCTGGTGCACTGTTCACGTACAAAGAGGCAGTTTAGTCGCTACTTATTTTTTCCCCCGTGGTTTTGATTTCCAGCGAAATAAGCCGAAAGTAAGATATCGTCATTGCCTACGATTCAGTAGTGTGGGGGGCATGCTCTCGCGTTTCCCAACAAGCGAGCAATTTCTACACAATCGGATTCTGGGCTATAGCATCACAAGCGGTACTTTTTAAAGGGCAAAAGTTCGTACGACTCCGACTCGCAAAGACCCACCACCGGAGAAATACTTGTCATGTACTTCGGTTAGTTCCTAGATCCCGGAAGTATATACTATTTCCCAGCAAAGCTGTGTTCATTTTCGTACAAACTACAATGACGTCACGCTAAATATATTTCATCCGCGAAGCCCGAATCCGTCGAAATGTTGTATAGCTTTCCTTCGGCAAATCCCTTTGTATGCTTCGATGTTCGATGTACTGGTACCATACATACCGTGGCCGATAACGACAAACCGGTCTTCTAATTCAAGTGTCGGTCTTCTAGTTCAAAAAACCGGTCTTCTAATTCAAGTGTCGGTCTTCTAGTTCAAAGTGTCGGTCTTCTAGTTCAAAGTGTCGGTCTTCTAATTTAAGTGTCGGTCTTCTAGTTCAAGTGTCGGTCTTCTAACTCAAGTGTCGGTCTTCTAGTTCAAGTGTCGGTCTTCTAGTTCAAGTGTCGGTCTTCTAATTCAAGTGTCGGTCTTCTAGTTCAAGTGTCGGTCTTCTAATTCAAGTGTCGGTCTTCTAGTTCAAGTGTCGGTCTTCTAACTCAAGTGTCGCGTCCGTCTTCTCAGTTTTCTATACTATACTATACTATACTATACTATACTATACTATACTATACTATACTATACTATACTATACTTTACTATACTATACTATACTATACTATACTATACTATACTATACTATACTATACTATACTCTACTCTACTTTACTATACTACTAGTATATACTATATGATACGATACTATACACTATACTATACTATACTATACTATACTATACTATACTATACTATACTATACTATACTATACTATATACTATACTATACTGTACTATAGTGTAGTATAGTATATAATATAGTATAGTATATAGTGTATAGCATAGTATAGTATATAGTATATATTGTATAATATAGTATATAGTATATAATATACTATATAGTATACTATAGTATAGTATAGTATAGTATATAATATAGTATAGTATAGTATAGTATAGTATAGTATAGTATAGTATAGTATAGTATAGTATAGTATAGTATAGTATAGTATAGTATAGTATAGTATAGTATAGTATAGTATAGTATAGTATAGTATAGTATAGTATAGTATAGTATAGAAAACTGAGAAGACGGACGCGACACTTGATGAGTTAGAAGACCGACACTTGAATTAGAAGACCGACACTTGAATTAGAAGACCGACACTTGAACTAGAAGACCGACACTTGAACTAGAAGACCGACACTTGAACTAGAAGACCGACACTTGAACTAGAAGACCGACACTTGAATTAGAAGACCGGTTTTTTGAACTAGAAGACCGACACTTGAACTAGAAGACCGACACTTGAATTAGAAGACCGACACTTGAATTAGAAGACCGGTTTTTTGAACTAGAAGACCGATTTGTCGTCATCGGCCACGGTACATACATGTATAAAGCAAGCTCAGTATCAGCGATCAATTTTGATTTCAGTGACATTTACATTATAAAGTTACCGACCATGTGCGAACAGCCCGCCGAGATTTTGTGGGCGTGGTTTTGCGCCAAGAGAGATCTGGTACCATCAATTCGATTCGTTGTATTCAGTATTTTTTAAAAGTTTGTTTAGGTTTATAAAATCGCCTAAATTAGCACAGCGTGCTGCGTTGGAGTAATGCCTATGTTTAGTTTTAGTATCCGGTTAGATATCGATGGCGCACTCTGCTCGTCGTCGACGTCGCGGGGAAGCCCAATGAGAGAGTGCCGATATGATATTTATCAATTTTTGACAGGGGTAAAAGTAAATGAGGGGCGTAAATTAACTTTTCTCCCCTGTTGTTAACACCGACAAATATGATCTTCCGAGTTTTCTTTGGCGAATACTTTTTAAATTTTGCGTTTCTTACGATTCGACAGCATGATCGAGCAAATGCAATAATCATGAAAATTGTAGACGGTCCCTCATATCGCTATGAAAAAAATGGTCTAACCCAATCGGTGTCACCAACGGGGCATGTCTATAGCTCGCTGACTACATGACACACGTGATTGTGGTGGTAATGCCTGAAAGCATTCTACGTCGCAACATGGCATGTTTTGTGAATTTTAACTCCATCGAAACGTTTTTGTGACTTTCCATCATATAGGACTTTTTCGCTAGCGCAAACCCAACAGAATACAGTGGTGCTAACAAAGAAAGTGGACAGATTATGGCTACAGGGATGGCAGAGTGTACCAACGTAGATATCTTCAAGCGAATCAATGATATTTTGGACAACTCGCTCAATCTGTCTGGCATTTGTGCAAGCCCGATGCAACTACCGATTGATCAAGAACGCGCCGAGAGAGATCGCAAGCTCAGAGAAGGTAAGGAATTGACATTTATTATATAAGAGATACGAGAATATAGTTATGCATGTTTACATTTTAGTTTCAGTTTTATTGCCCCTTTGAATGCGTGTATAGAATTCAAGTTGTGATACACAGATATAGAATTTGATGGCGGTGACGTGGGGGATGTAAACGACCTATGTCTATGAAGTTTGTATCAAACCACACTTTCACTTCAGCTTGGAACAAAAAAAAATATTCAAAGAAAATATGAAATGGACCACTGAAGATATTGTAATTCCGATTTCAAAATTCTATTTGAAAATGGTTTACAGGTTATATGACACTGGATGACATCATTTTACACATATTTGAGTGGAAAAACTTACTGTTGATGGACGTGTTCCAGTAAATGCCACGTTTGATAATTTAGTATATATTATTTTCCGTAACAAGTACAAAGCATATTGGGTGACCATCACAAATATTTCCATGTAATTGACAAATTCGTGTGATATGTTTTACATCATGTCATTCGAGTGTAGTGTTTTGTATGCCGACATGATAATGTTGCCGTGACAAGGCCTTGTACGTCTTCCGCATAATTGATCCGCACGTCCTGTGTTTTGTCCCAAGACTGCATGTTATGAGTTCAGAGTATGCTCTCTGCCGAGTTCGCGAACTATGAATGTAAAATTAAGTTTTAAAGGATAAATTTACATCTCCGCGACGGGGTGTCACTCAACTCCCGCGCCCGCCAGTTGAATCGATTTACCCAACTTGGTCATAATTATCGATAAAAAGTTACAATGTGTCAACGTTCATGTTTTGTGTAGATCTCAAGGCCTGAATTTGAAACAATTTGAGTAATTGTTAACTAACTTGTGTCATGCTACGATTTGGCGCGAGAAATTGTTCGATTTCATGCAAATTTATACAACCGAGCATAAAATAAAGATCCCAGCCTGAAACTCGCGCGTTTTTCAGGCCACCAGCTTATATGATATTTTCGGCTTTCAGGAGAAAGCAAATTTTGCATTGTTGTACTAGTTCTTAAATTTTGGAAAAAAAACAAAAAGTTAGTGGATATTTCGCGGATATATTGAAAGTGTTCCTTCGTCAGTGTTAATATTGCACTGCAAGGAAGCACGCCGTTTAGTGTAGACAACGGTTGGACGGGGTGGTGTTGGAGCACTGCGCAAATGCGTGCGTGTCAGTTTTACGGTATAGTGCCATTGGGGGCCGGGTGGACTCGAGTGCGGTTGGTTGGAGATGGAGTTGGGTTAGCACAAATATAGAATAATATTTTGGGGCGGTGAAATATATGAATACTTGATTACATTAACATATAAATTACTTTGTAAGTATATTTTGACGGTTGGGTCGTATAATTCTGTGTAAAATTTTCCGTTGTAAAGTTATTGATTTGTACATTAAAATGTAGCAATATGTAGGGTCAAGCAAAAATTCAAAATAGCATAGCAACCATATAGAAGTCTAAAACAACATGGTATACTGTATTGATTTACATAGTAGCAATTTAAATCTTACTTTCTTTCACTTTGATTGGGGGAGGGGAGGGGATCGGGAGAAGTGGGAGCTGGGGGTTGATCAAATGCACCAAACAGGTTTTGGAAGAAAACACCAACAGTCAGTGGCCATGGTAACCCCTTAGATCAACTGAAGTGTTGTTGAATTTACAGTAGCTGGGGTCCTTGTGTTTTTGTGAGTTAAAGGCTTTAGGTCAAGAATATCCTTGAAAGATTGTTTGCTTTTTGGTAAGTTTGTTATAGGTGATGACTTTAGTATACCTTATCCAAGCAGATTATGTTCAGTATTCTATCAAACCAAGGTAACTGGAGTACCAAGTCAGCTTGTAAATTCACATCTTAAAGTGACACACAGCTCCAGATTACTTATTTTAATTTAGAGGAGTAACTTTATGGTCTTCACACTTCTGTTTCAAATTGAAATCTAGATCTATCACCTGATATAGCATGGCCTTCCTAACCCAGTGACTGCCATGACATGGTGTTGTCTTTCCTTTGCAAGCCCTACTATGTTATTCAAGGGAGACCACTACTAGTATCAGTTCTAGTTCAGTAAACCAAAATAGAACGGAATCAATCACTCACTCACTCAGTTTGGACCCTGCCAATATTCATTTTAAGTTCACCACTTGGAAAGACAGCATTAAAAGACATGCAAATGATATGCAAATTAAGTTTATAAGGACATTGAATGTTGTCTGCAAAAAAATGACAGATTTTTACATTTCCCTTTTAACTTAAACTTGGTTAATTTCTGTAGACATAATCTATAAAATCCAAGACAATGCAAAGAGAAACAATTATATGGTTCCAATCACTCTATTTAGTTTTTCCCTGTGTAGACACTAAACTTATTAAATACATAGCATAGCAAGACTAAAAAAAAAGATTATGTGGAACCGATTACTCAATTTTAGAATAGGTGGGGTAGATTTTTAATTTAATTTTTTTTCTTCATATGCGAGTGTATAGTTCAAATAGTTATGATTTCCGTTGTTTTCCGTATAGTCTGTGTTATTGGTTTCTTCTCATCAGATGTACAGTCATTACAAATTGAAAGAACAGTGTTATATTGTCTTTCAGTTGATGTCAGTTTCTGTGTCCACTATTTCTGGTGAGACTTCAGTTATTGCGATTTTATTATTTTTTTCGCGAATATGTTAAAAGTTTAACTCGGTGGGGTCGGGTAAACGGAACTACAGGTTTTTTTTATAAGGCCTAAAAGAAAAATATCTTGCGCAGTATAATAATGTAAATTTTTGTAAAAATAACAATATATAGAGATGTCCCCCTCCCCTCCTCTTCCACTATTCATTGAAAAGTATGTATTAAAGTATTTCAATTTCTGCACTTGACATGGAAAACTAAAAATTATATATGCATGCAAGTATACATTTATATGCAGTTCTTACAAAGTTTGGTAGATTTCATGTTTGATGAATTTTATTTTGTGATTGACACTTTGTGTGACTATGATATTGTATACCACACACTTCTGTTAAAGCTGATGTTATACATTGGATATTTATTATGCAAATAGTGCGAAGTTTTTATGACTTTGGTATTGAGAACATTCTATTCTGAATGGCGTCCCCTCTGTACAAGATACTGTAGCTGGTTAAAAAATGCTTACATTGTATTTGGAAAATCAATGAAAATAATCATTAATCTCATGAATAGTGATAACATAACATAGAAATTATGTAAATATCCTGATAATTATGCAGTTATGCAAATTAATCATGTGAATATAAAGTAACAAAAAGTAAATACTTTTGTAAGTGATCATAACAAATTATGTAAATACCCAGCTAATTATGCAGTTATGCAAATTAATCATGTGAATATAAAGTAACAAAAAGTAAATACTTTTGTAACTGGTAACATTGCATAGAAATTATGTAAATAAACTGATGATTATGCAGTTATGCAAATTAAACTTGTGAATATAAAATAACAAAGTATACTTTTGTAACTAAATATTCTTAAATGTAATTGGGCATTGTCAAGTATGTAGGACATCTTACAATAATATTAATGAGTACAAAGTTTTATTTTAATAATATGCTAATCAGCTAAATGAAATGAAAAGTTTAGTTATTTGAGGTGTTTTATATTCTAAATGCATTTATTAGTGTAGTTGGTTATAACATTTTCATAGTTTAAATTGATTTTTATTTAATGACTGATAATTGATAAATATTTATGTTGAAAGGGCATTGCACTTCATTTATTTTTAGAAACACTAGTCAGTTTGAATAGACAATTTAATGTCAGAATGGTCCATCATTCACTAGACTGGGTGTGTTGACAGTGACGAACACATCAAAGATATCTTTAGTTTTTGCCAATTTTAGTTCAGAAATAGGTCCTACCTTACTTTGTTTCAATTTAGTGAACATCAAAATTTTTAAAATCCTTACATTTTTTTTTGTATTTCTGTGATATTTTTTAAAATAAAATATATCATTTGAGTGTAATGAAATTGGATTGAGTGGAACTCTAGAATAGGAAACTTTTAAAGTTTAAATTTTTTATAAATGAGTTTTGCTCCAAATGAGTCTGTACCCTCTGTCAGGACAGAAAATACTGTTTTGAGTAGAACATGAGAACAATTTGTTTTTCTTAAATATGCACATGTTTTCCTTCACAATATAATACATGCCATCTTGTAGAAATTGCTGCTGGGTTTACTAATATTAGATTGCGGACTACAGTTACAATCAAGAATTTCATATCTCAAATTCCTCCCAAAATAATAATAGCAATGTCTGGACGAAGTAGTTTGTCGCGTTTAGTTTGGACGTACTAAAAGACAAAATTTTGACCAAAATGTGAAAAATTGTACACCGAATTATAACTATTGGGTAGTCTTTAGTTGAAATAAAACCTTGAAGACCTATTTTAATCATATTTCATTTGAAAATATGATATCTCTCTGATAAGAGAACCATCACATTCTGAACTTTTCCTAAAAAAGAGCATTGAAATCATATTTTTAATATTTCTCAAACATGTCAATCTTTTCTGTAGCATTTTAGAATACAAATCAAATTCATGCCATTATTTTAATGTTGAAATTTCATCCGGCAGATATCTGAACTTTTTCTGTTGTCACGTCCAAGAAATAAAAAAAAGACTGCAATCATACAAGTATACTGTTCTTTTAAAAATAGAATTTCTCCATGGGGATAAAAAGCTGTTTCGTAGACTATGCGTTTTATTGAGTCATTTTCATGAGGTGAAATTTATAGACATTGATGATGGGGTCGGTGTTCTTGGCAGACATCATTAAAATTATAGCAATGCAAAGTGATTATACGTGGTATATGATTAAGAGAAATGTAAACAATTTATGTATGGGCCTCATAATATGGCATGGTTCGACCTCATAATATGGCATGGTTCGATATCACATTTATAAATCTTTTATGAGTACTGCCGAGAGTATTATTGAAGTCCAAACCAAAACCAAACGTGTCGATGGCCCAATGACAAGAAAGGGTTTGAATGCATCAGTGGTGTTATGTCCAATGTCAACCGATTTTCGTGTTAGACCACCAAATTTTTTTTTTGGCGGGGGTACTCTAAACCTAGATATTTTGCTACTAGATTATTTTGCAATTTTGAAGTCCTCCAACTAGTTGTAAAAGACAAGAGTTTTACTGATTACCAGACTGGTACATTGTGTTATGTACAAAAATACAAGAAGGCATTTTCATCACTACTTATTTTTGTGTCTTTGTTTTCCAGTAAAATTAGCAAAAATAACTCTTTAACGAAAATTTCTGGGTTTACAGTGGTCCATTTGTTGAAAAGATTGACATAATTAAGTTGAAATTTGAAAAGTTTTGATAGGAAGTAGTGATCACAATGACATGTACATTATTCATTGGCAATATGTATGTGAATTGGATACAGTAAATTCTTGTGGGGAGAAAACTGACTCCATGAAATTTGAGATCTTTACAAGAAAAATATATATGTACGTTATACATGAAGATAAAAATTCTGCAAAACCACAGGAAAAACAAAATGAATCTAACATTGATAAGGACTACCATATTGACCCAGTATTTTGCCGTAGACCACCAAAGTCTTAAAAACACGGTCTAATTTTCAAGATGTTGTAGATGAAATGACAGATTTTTGGAAATGTCCAAAATTCTTATTTGGACTTGTTTGTTGTAGGACAGTTATAGATTTTCAAGTTTGTTCACAATATTGTTTCATAGCATTTTTTTGGAAGGATAGCAATAAGTTATTGTCAGTAGCTGTCAAAATTTTCATCCCATGCACACTAGATACATGGTGCATAGATGTAGGTCAGCGTGACCTTTGAAAGTCAAATCTGGATATACTTTTCTGATCTGAAAAAAAAATCTTGATTCTGAAGATACCGTTCCTGTATAAATTGAAATCTAATGCTTCATTTTTCCAGGAATATCCCGACGAGAAGTTTACCAATATACTCAACTGAGTGATAAGAATATGCAAATGTGTCTAATTATAGATGTACAATTATCATTAATACGGTTTTGCATATTTGATTCTTTCCAGACTACAATTTAATGAAGATGTTTGCCTCCTTACCTTCGTTCACACCCGATACCTATGCCATGACCTCAGCTCCTACACCTCCTCCTCTTCAAGGATTTAACCCCTTTACATCAAGTGCCTTCAGCAAGCCAAGTGCCTCTACCTCCCCTTGTTGCCATAGTAGCTTCAACAGATTTGAGGAAATATTTGGGAATTTATCACCAATGTCAGATGGATCGTCAGTTCGTACAGACGACACTAGTATTTCATCGTACGGCGATTCGCTATCACCTTCACCTTGGGACCATGGCTATACGACATTTGAACGGCAAGTACGAAGTCCAAGTCCAAGTGACTCGGATACCAGCGGCGTTAGCTCGGGAAGCTCAGAAGTTGCAGTTGATGCTCTAGCTGAGATGATGGCAAGTTATGATCAACTTCTAGTTTTATGAAATGTTAGAATCTTACTGAAAAGAGGAAGATGTTGGAATGTTCACTTTCAGGACCTTGACCTTAATGTTAAAATGATCTTTTTATTACTTTTACACGAACTAGAATTTATTTCCAAGGAAGATGCAAAAGGTTAATTGGCATATTTATTATTTCAGTGAAAGTTAAGTGATTTATGTCGTTGTAAAATTTACAGTCAGTGTATTGTTTCCATATCTAAAAAAGTATGTATTTTCAACTTGTAGGTATATTTTTTCAAAATTGTTCAAAAAGGATCGTCTTTGTAACGAGTTAGTAAAACTTGCACAAGTTCACCTATCATTTTACCAGGGTTTTCCACCAACATTTATGGTACAATGTATGGGGAAACTGTCAGTTTTATCTGGTTTCCCCATTCTGTTACAATGGTTCCTAGACCTTGGCAAACACACTGATTATTCACATACATGTATTTATTTATATTGCTGTCTGCAGGGAGGTTTGAATATAATGAACCAGCAAAGAATGATGTCGTGTGATGGTAGCAGACATCCCCAAGCCAGAATGATGAGACAAGATGACAACGTTAACTCTTCTCTTGTATCTAGTCTGTTTACTGATAGACGTTGGTCTGGGTTAGATTCTTTACTCTTCCCAGATCCATATGGAATTGAACAGTTGGCAAAACAGTCAAGACAAGGAGCTGGTTAGTTACCTTACGGATTAGATTTTTTAGCCTCTGTCTGTATGTCTGTCTGTCTGTCTGTCTGTCTGTCTGTCTGTCTGTCTGTCTCTGTGTGTATGTATGTGTGTGTCTCTGTCTCTGTCTCTGTGTGTGTTTGTGTGTACACTGTTGTACTGATGGCTGAAATATTATTTCACAAAAAAATTCCTTAGAAATGGGTTGATGTTTAGAACCTATGCAGCACTCTCCTGTCTAAAATTTATTTGAATATGGGCTTCCTTGTTAGTTTCTTTTATCAGTGTTTGAAAAGAATTGTATCATAAATTATGACGTTGATTTTAGATTTTTGTAAAAAATGAAATGTCAAAATGTGCTTTATCTACATTTCTCATTCTGTTTTCTGTTGCTATGGTTTCTTTTATTCTGATATTTGATGTTTTTGAACATTATATCAGGAAGTGAATGGTCCAAATATGTTTTGAGATGTTCAAACTCCTGTTACTCACATCACAGACTTGTGTACATGTTGATTTCTGAAAAGTTTGATGTAGAACTGTAACTGATGGTACTACCAAACTAGAGACACTATAGAGTTTCTATTACCTTGCACGATATTTTGTCATACCACTCAATATTTTAAGTTAGGAATTCCATGAAACAAAACGCAAATATTGACATCGCGCAAGCACTTAAAATGATGCATTTGATCTCACTGTGAACACAAATCAACATCACTGTTGGATCAAAGAAGGAAGATTCAAACTGTTTATTTCTGTTCAAAGTGAAATAAAATGTAACTTTTAATGTGCATATGTGCAGTGCCTGTAGTGCCTGTAGTTTGTATAATTCATGACATGTAAAAAATTAAAACTCTATACTCTCCTCAGTTTGGTAGTAACTAGCATATGACATTTAAATCTGTAGCTATGTGTGAACCAACTTGTACCTGGAGTGGTCAGCTACCCATGAGACATCATAAGAATCCTACCTATTCCTGTAAAGTATTCCTTGGCGGAGTTCCTTGGGACATTACTGAAAGTAAGTATCTTCTAGAGATGCCAATAGGAAAATAAAAAATGTGAAATACTTTCTCTTTGTTGAGGTGTCGCCATGTGTAACCAGTCAAAATTATCACTAATTTTTTTTGTACTCATTGACTGCTAAAAATAAAAAAGAGTGCATTTCTATGAATAAGTTGAATCTTGTGTTAAATTTTTAAAAACTTTGTCTTTCTTGTTTTTTTAGCCCCCATTTAAAAAAAAGGGGGGGGGGGACTTTTTCATAAATTGAATTTTTTAAATTGGCAAAGTGATAGATATGAAAAAAACCTACTATTAGTTCATTTAATTAATTGAGTACATATTACGAGTTGTTCAATTTTGACCTTGACTTAATTTGATTTGAATCATAACTAAAGTGATGATTTTTCTTTTTCAGCTGGACTTAAGAATGCTTTCAAGCCATTTGGTGATGTCAAAATAGAGTGGCCTGGTAAAGATGGCAAACATCCAAGGTACCCACCAAAAGGTAAAGGTAATTGAAATCTGTTTATTTACTCTTCAAAGAATTTTTGTGAGAAAGATGTATGGAAGATTGTTGTGAAGAATGCTTATTCACTTCATTGGACAATACAGGTCATTTGATTGGCTAGTTAGGGTCATGTGACATTCTGACTGCTTATTTGATTGGATGATTAATATCATGTGACAAACATGTTACTCTGCTGATGAGGATATATGGTGCTCTTGGATGTTTTATCCCCATTTGTATGCAAATTAGACAAAAAATTTTGAAAAAAGCTGTCCATAAATATAAACTCTTTTATATATTGATACAATATGTAATTTCATATTTGTTCCTAGTGTGTAACTAACTACAGATGTCAAATTTGGGTAGAATATTCTTTTTCATACAAATAAATTACTCTATCTAATGTATTATTAAAATCTGAAATTAGGTAATTTTATAATGTAATGTTTGCTGAAGTTTTTTGTAGACAAAGTTGATACTTTTGAATGAACTACAAATTCATAGACCTTTGAAACTGTCAAAGAGAGTTCTAAAGGTGAGATCAGTAAATTGCCCTCAGTATTTGACCATATGCCCTCACGTCAAATGTAGGTAAAAAGGTCAGTATACTATAAAATACGTCTGTAGAATGAGTTTGTTTGCATCTACGTGTGAAAAGTGAACAAAAATGATTTTGTAAATTTTGTAGTCTGCCATGTATAGTTCGATAAGAGATCGATAAGTTTGGGGGACCATCAGTAAAAAGGTGTCAACATTTTGATAATTTTCATGCAGTTTGCAAATGTAGAAAGGGTGCTGTGTAAGGCAAACAGGTTAGTAATTCCATTTCTAAATTCTAAAATTTTGTAATTTAGTCTCACGAAAATTTTGGTTATATTTGGTTTTCATTCATCAGGGAAGGTACTTTTTATAAATGTGTACTATGACTATTATTTTTCAAAGGTTGATAATAAAATTACAGCATTATTTCTCAATGGATAAAAGTTCAAAAGGTTAGGTGAGACATCAACCTTTGATCAGGTGTTACCTGCTACAGTGTACAAATTTGTACACAGTAGATTTACTTTTTGTAACTTTCATTTAAAATTCATGCTACATCGTAACAAGTATTTGAATATGTGCAAATGTGTACCACATGAATTTGAATGTCTATGTACCTAGTACCTACAAGTTCAGCTGTCTGGCCATTACTCTAGTTCACCATATTTGAATTCATTAAAATTCAAAACTTGGCATGATAGCTCAGACCAGATCATGAAAGAAATATTGAAAACCCGACATCTTAATTTAGTCAAATGAGCGTAGGTTATTAGTTCACAAGAATGGCGTGATCACTGACATTTCTTGGAATGCCGAGTTACTGAAATAATATAACTGATGCTTGTGTTTCAACATGTGTATATCATTTGATAGATGTCTTGGGCGCATAATTTGCCAGCTGATTCTGATTTCAAACACAGCTGACAGAAAACACACGTTGGGTTTCTAGTTTTCTAGACAGGATATTTCACATTTTATACAAAGATTTCTCAATTTCATTATGATGTGATCTGTGTTACAAAGCTTAATTGTTGACACAAAAAGATGCCAGTCGTGAATAAATTTTGATTTGTTCTCTACAAAAACAATACCACACTGCAATAAGCTCTGTTAATATTAGATTTGATGTCATGAATTGAAAATTCAGTGTCAGACCAATATAGTATTTCTTTATTTCAGGCCTTAATAGAAACACATACAGGTAAAAAAAAAACCCCTGATAAATATTTTAGAAAACATCTACCTTGCACTATAGATCGTCGTAAAATTTCAGACTTCTATCCCAGGTGCTATAATTTCAACTATTAATTTATTATATACTTGGGCCAAAAAATGATAACATTAATTTTCTCAATGCCCTCATTATTTTGTCACGCGGTGTATTTTACTAGGTTCCTCACTAAAATTATAACTCGAGAGGTTGAACATTTACCAGATTTCTGGTAATCTTAGCAAAAAGTGCTTTTTGATATTCACGTAAATTTTACATGTGTACTTCTGTAAAAACAATAAAACAATAGAAACTTGTGATTGTAACTTTTTCCAGACATTTTCAATTTGCATTTTAAATGAAATGACATGCATGATCTCTTAAATTTTATGATTTAAGATTATTTCTGGAAACTGGAAGTTGTTTGATACTTCATATTTCATAAAATGTTTCATGCAGACTTGCCTTACAACAAATTAGTTTTTAATTTTAAAGGGGCACAAGCTGAGTTTTTTTGTTTTGGGCGAGATTTATGTCGCGTACTTAAACGTCACTCGTAGTCTTCTAATTACTGAAGCAAACATATCTAACACTTGGAATGGACTGAACTCAAACCTGGTACTAAGGTATGACATATAAATGACCCGATGACGTAATTTTTTTATGTGTATCAAAACATGTTGAAGAATCCATACTACACAATCAACTGTTCTAACACTGCCAGAAGGAAAATGTAATGTCATTGAAGGCATGCATTGACATTATTATTATATTAAATCAATGCTTTGTGTAAGTATTTTCAATTGAGTGAAAGAGTTATAAACTCAGCTTGTGCCACTTTAATGGACAAGATAAGTAAAATTTATAATAAAAATAAAATAGTTAAACATTTCTGATTATATCCTCCTAGCTAGTAGTCCATCTTTATCACAGTACTAAATTAACTTCAAATTGTATCTTGTAAAGTCATCTGTGAATAAATTAGTCAGTTGAGTGGTTCATTGACTCCTTAGGGTATTCAATATAATTAACACCTTGCAGGATAATTATCAGAGTATCCAAGTACAACTACAGAATGAGGAGAATCTCAGCTAAACCAATCTATCCTTATCTGTTGTCATAGCAATAGAGTTCTGTTAGTTAAAGCTGCACAAGCTGTAACTTGGATATTATTTTTTTGACCCGAAAACCAAAAATATATTCACTGAAAACTGTTAAAATATTAATCATTAGATGGTGTACATGTTAATTAGTGGTTGATTTTTTCCATATGTAGTACCGTAACTGTACAGTGGTTGGATGAAATCATGATCACATGTGGGCCCTGATTTTAGGGTGTGGACCCAAAAATCAGTTGAATTGATTTATTGTGCCATGTTATATGTACAGCTGCATAAGCACATTTACCCACATGTGATTCAATATTGTTCAGGGTGTACGATATTATAAGCAAGTCACTATATTTAACCAAACAGATAAAAAATATGTCCCAATTGCCGCTAGTTTAGCTTTAATGTTATTCATATAAAACTTAACAAGTTGAATGTGTTGTCACAGTGAAATATGGCTATCTATGTTGGTCAGTTTAAAACATAGATATGTTACATTAATGATGAATGCAACGTTGTAAAGTTTAGGACAGAACTAACGAAGGTGTATTTTGTAGGCATCATGTGATATTGATCATCCAATCAAATGAACCAAATTAGTCTGGTACAACCAGGGCTAAGATACATGGTTACCAATCAAATTCCTGATTTCTAGTCATGTGACACTGACAGGCCAATCAAAAGTCATGTATTTTCCAATGAAATATGTACTCAAACATTGCTTTTTGGATAAATCAAGTTATTTTCTAGACTGATCAATACCATACCAGAATGCGTGAATGCCAGTGTGCCGTATAAGAGGGAGGGGTTGGGGGGGGGGAAAGTTATTTACACAAGTTCTTGCAATGTTCTCTGGCTGTGCACACATAAGTGAATGTGTAGTTGAAAACACCAAGTACAAATAAATACCTTGAATATCCACACTGGCATCATGCGGTTCTGTCAATATGACAAGCGTTTATCCAAAAAAGCAACATTTTTCGAAATATAACTTTTCATGTACATGGAATGCTCACATGTGACTCATTTACATACCGATATCAATATGCATATATATTTTTGGCACTGTCAGTGTCATGCAAATACTAGCTCAGATGCTAGACTTGTCTTGGTGTTATTATCTCAAGAAGGTGTGGGCCCCCGGGCTTCCAAGACAAGTCAGACTCAGCTTTACAAATACCAATAGTGCACCAATGTAAGGAATCATTGGACTGCTTACACATTTGAAAAATACTGAGGTGTGTTGACCAATAGAAATACAGGACTGATTGTTTACCAAACCACGAGACTTTGTGTACCATAACTGAAGTAGGAATATGTGAAACTATTACATATATTTTCTGTTTGCAGGGTATGTGTACGTCTTATTTGAAAATGAGAAATGGGTGAAGGCATTGTTACAATCGTGTACTCACGACTTTAGTAATGGCGGCGATTACTACTTTAAATTGTCCAGCAGAAGAATGCGGTCAAAAGAGGTAAGGAAGCAAACAATATTTTATCAAACTACATTAAAAAACATGCACATACAAATAACATGCAAACAAACAAACAAACAGCTTAAAAAGCAAACAACACGCATTGTAAACCGAGATAATTTCTCTAAAATCTTCATCTAGTTCTTAAAAGACTAATTTTTCACTAAATATCAGACTGGTACATTGTGTTAATGCACAAGAGGGTAGTTTAGTCACTACTTATTTTTACTAATTACCAGACAGGTACATTGTATTCATGTACAAGAAGGCATTTTAGTTGCTAATTATTTTTGTGTCTTTGTTTTTCGGCGAAATGAGTGAAAATGTCTGTAGCAAAAATTTCCAGGTTTACAGTACACAACATGTATACAATTGAACCAATATACAAGCATATAAACTTACTGTGCAGACAAACATATAAACGAACAATATGTAAACAAAAACACAAACAAAATACATGTAAATAAACAGAGATCCAAACAAAAAATTAGAAGAATAACCACGACAAAATGACAAGTCTCGGCTCGATGATGCAGAAAACGTCTTAAGTCAAGAATTTTTCATGTTTTTATAAAATTGTAAATATTATGTAATTTCCGTAGAGTGGAAACAGTGGACAAATCTATCAAAATTTTATCCAGCAGTTAGTTATATTACAATGATGGATTTTAAAGATCTTCAAGTGAAAATTTTAGAATTGCACATATTCTACAACAGGTATGCGTGTCAAATTTGAAGTGTTTTCACAATGATCAGCATTCATTAGCGTTGTAGTAATGGTCAGCTTTCCGTACAGTTTGCAGTGAAGAAAGAACGTCGAAATTACTATTTTGCACTTTTCAGGTATACCTTTGGGAAGTATGTTGTGTAATCAATTATCGTCTCTTTCCATAACAGGTCCAGGTGATTCCATGGATCATATCTGATAGCAATTCTGTCCGTAGTCCTTCCCAGCGCTTGGAACCAACTAAGACTGTCTTTGTTGGAGCATTACATGGAATGTTGACGGCTGATGGTCTGGCTCATATCATGAATGATCTGTTTGGGGGTGTGGCTTATGCTGGGATTGACACAGATAAACACAAGTATCCTATTGGTAAGACAACAAGATAAATCTTTCTTTCTACTTTCTCTCCTCCCCTCTTTGCCCCTCCTCCAGTACCCCGTCATCTCCTCTTTTTGCTCCTCTCCTCGAAAGTCCCTCTTCTCTTCTCTTCTCTTCTCTTCTCTCAAATCTCCTTGTTTCCCTTTCCTTCCCTTCTTTAATCTCCTCTCCCCTCATTTAATCATCTCTCTCCTCTTCTCTCATCTGATCCCACACCTTGAAGATTATGAAAATTGAAACCATTCCTGTAAAGTCCTAATCTTTGATGAAGTCCAGAAAAATCAAATAAATGCAAAGATCAGGCTAAAATGTTTGAGTTGCTCATTGTTCAAAAAGTGAAGTTTTCTGCCATGACTAGTCATATGGCAGTGACTGTGTTTTACAAAATATTCCACTTGCAAATCTTGTACAGTTGTTCTGCATACATATATGATATATCTGATGTCCATGATCATGATCAGTCTCATTTACTTTACTTTCATTCAGCAAGAGACTTAGATGAAATGCCATGTATTTTGAGTTTGATGCAAAATTTTATGTACTGAATTATTTATGCACAATTTTCATATTTTAGGCTCTGGTCGTGTGACTTTCAATAATCACAAGAGTTTCATGAAAGCTGTAACAGCAGCCTTTGTAGAAATCAAGACCCCAAAGTTTACAAAGAAGGTAAGAATTGTCATCAAGTTAAGGGGACTTGGAACTTTATGATGCTAACTTAAAGGGGGGGGGGGGTTTGCTTACAGAGGAAAGTTGTATAGGGGTTTTTAGCTAGATAAAAACATCCCAACCTCCTTACGGATATAAACAATAGCAAATTACTTGCCCTATATCATATGGCAAGCAATAACAATATAAATATTTGGCATGAACCCCTTTTCTAGGAGTTCTTCAGACAAAACAGAAAACAAAAACAAGAGTAGACCCCATTGATAACATATACTAATATATAAAGTACCTCCACTCCAGGCTAACTTTAGTATTTTAACACTAGGATTATTTTAGTCTAAAACTTTTCTCACCAAAATGATGTAATGCAATAATGAAAAATTTGAGTAATAAAATGCCCGACTGCCCAAAACTGAAAACTTAAGAAAATTTTAGAAATCAAAATCTAATCAAAATTTTAGAAACAAGAACTGGTGAAAGAAACATGATTGTCTAAATTTGACATTTTTTTTTTGGATGTACTGATTATTTTAGTATCTGATGATTCAATTGATATTCTTCCAAGATAGACAGCTGGTATATTCCAATAGTACTTAATAAATATTGGTAATATTTGAAGACATGCTTAGAAAGTTATGACATCATGTGGTTTACAGAATGCCAGTATGTTAGTTATGTCCCAAAATACAAAGTTCAGTGCGACGATGACTAGCCCTACTGCAATGTTGTTACATCCTTAGTTGTCTTCATACCTCCTACTCCTTGAACTTGATGCTTGTCTTGAGAACCGTGAACAAGTTCAACAACATAGGGGTGCACACATGAAGCATGTGAAGTGTGCATGTGATAATTTACATTATGAAAATTTAATATTCATGTGTTTGATAACAATTTTTGGGTGTGTGTTGCTTACCAAATCTCGGGGTAAATGGTTCTCAAGACAAGCTAGTTGATATTAATGTCTAGGAGGTACAACGAAAGCTAACGATGTAACACAATAGCGCAGTAAACAGGCTACATGACAACTAACCTGTAAATCACACCTATCTTTGTCATTTTACTAATTACCATATTATTGTTATTGCCAGGTGCAAATAGATCCTTACTTAGAGGATTCCCTATGCAGTTCCTGCCAAACTCAACCTGGTCCATTCTTCTGTCGTGAAGTTTGCTGCTTCAAATACTACTGCCGTTCTTGCTGGTTATGGCACCATTCACTAGACGCCTTGCGTAACCATAAACCTCTGATGCGTAACAGCAAGACTCGCGAGTCGTCCCCATCTCCCGTTACCGCCGCCACTATCACTGAAGTCCAGGGAGCCTGTGGTATATGAAGCAGATGTACTGCAGAAGGTGGTTGAATTTACAAAATGGCAACGAGTGGTTGCCATAGCAACTATGGACCTCGCAGTTACTCGGAGTACAGGGCCTAGGAAGTTCGTCCGCTGTAAGCAGCGCATAACTTGAGTGCATTATTTTATTTTGTTTTATTTTATTTTGTTGCTGTGGACTTTGTTTTTAGTCAAAAGTCAGAAAACACAGCAATTTTTGGCCAGTTTGTGGTGCGGAGGTTATTCTTCCATTTTCTGGTACTACATGTCATTCTACAAAGTTAGTAAGAATGACAAACAGATTTCAAAAGGTGCTAATGTGAATTGCTGTTCAGTTCCTCAGTGCGACATGCAAACTGGCATGACTGGGAATTCCGAACTTGGCAGTTTACTGTATCTTGTAAAGACTACTTAACTCTTTAAAAAAAACATGTACTGTAATCAAGCAGGACTAGATAAATCATGAATCATTTCAAATTCATTAAAAAATTCACTCAAATCAGTTCTAGAAAGAGCATTCAAATTCATAGGTCATATGCAAATTTAGGTCAGAGTTCATGGTTCACTGACAGGTCACACCTTGAGAGGATGTTGTGCTATATGCAGTTTCTTAACACTTGGTGGCACTCTTGATTGGATTTTACAGTGTTGGAATTTTATCCACAGCAGTGGTTGTTTTAGCCCGGAATCCATGCTATCCGGATGCACATTATCTGGAAAAACATGGGTTCCCGACTATTGTTATTTAAATAAAACCTGAAATGTTTAAATTGAAAATATCAGGGTAAGAAAAATTCACTTCACAGTTAAGGTATTGACTAAAATAAAGTAGAAACTGGTAATTTTAGGTAAAAAATAGACCTTTTAGATACACATTTCCATACCAAATGCAAAATGGTACATCTTTTATTGTCATTACAGATTAGACAGACAGTGATGATTTTAGGTAAAAAAAAAAGTCATTTTAGATCACATTTTCCTAATTACAAGAAATGTTGGAGACATTATCCTATGTTAAGCCATTTACATTAGATCAGTACATTCTAAGCAGCAACATGCAAGTTTGGTACAAAAAGTGCATTTTTTAGACAATTACCAATCGTTTTCTTGTTTGTGCTTTACAAAAAAAAACCTAATTTACAAAGAGTATGATTACATTTTTTTGCATTTGTTCCAAATGTTGATACTTAAAAACAACAACACAGTTCTTTTAAAACATCATATCTTTAAGAAATTACCAACAGAGAGTGTAGATGTAATTACAAAAAAAATAAATAACAGTTTTTAATCACGGCAAACTTCTGAACATGAAAGGGGATGGCACAGATCTTTTAATCACTTCTTGATCAAAAGTCAAATAGACAGTTTTTAACATGATTTCCTGAAACCTTCAAGAGAGCAGAATTCATAAATGTTAGCTCTTGTTTACATGATGTGCATACCTATATTTACCATATTCATTGTCAGAATATTGTTGCAATATTGAAATTGCGATATTCAGTGTCCAGGGCACGTCATTGAATTTGCAATATGCATGGTCTGTGCCATGGTATTGAATTTGCAATATTCATGGTCTGTGGCACAGTATTGAGATTGCAATATTCATGGCCTGGGACATTTTTTATTGAGTTTATATTACTATTCATGTTTGAAGCTCTGTATTGAAGTCATTGTTTTTCATGGTACAAGATTGACAGTATTTATTTGTTGAATTTCACTATTGTATTTACAGAAATTACTTATGCAACAAGTTTTACATGCAGCGTCGTCATGACAAACCTTTTTAAACACGAAGCAAAAATGACTTGGACCGTTAACTTGAAAGTTAAAAAAAAAGAGGCTAATCTGAGTTACGTTTGCAGACACAGGACTGATTGAAATACTGATGAAACGGACTGGATAATGACTAAGGACTTTATCGTTAGATTTGAAGAAAAAATTTCAAGTTTAACTTTAACTTTACCAATATTTGTGTTTGATGTGTGACTTCTGTGGTTGTTTTTAAACTCTGATCTCTTTGTCACTGGTGTGTATAATTTGACAAAATAGGAAACAAATTCCAGAAAACAAAGCTTATTTTGAAGTATAAAGTATTCTTTAATGAAAGAGATATTAATTTATTTAGTCTTAAATAATTCAAGAGCTATTTTAAGATTGTTCAACACAGAAGTGATATCATCCTGCGAATGTCTCAGCAGTTAGCTTGTGCTGTTAGATAGATTATTAAATATATAGCTTTGTACTTGTATTTCCTTGCAAGGATTTTCCACTGGATACGGAGAATCCCAGGGATTTTGGCAGTTTGCAGGGTACATTTCTGTCATGTTGAAAGTAAATAGATATTTCGTGTTGAGATATATGCAGCTTGCTGGAAGGTTCAGGGAAATATTTTGCAGTTTGCTGAATTGAATTGTCCGCTTTGTCTTCGAAATAACTTGATGTTTTTTTCTATTTCTTCTTACCTATGCATTTATTTATTGTTGTTCTCAATAAAGTTTGTTAATGTTGCAGCATAGATAATGAACTGCCTGTCTCTTATTGTTTGGGGTTTTAGAATTTTGTCGAGTTATGAGAAGTGATATGCTATGAATGATAATTTGACTGGAGGTATGTAATTCTCGGTACCTGAAATAGAATATTACTGCCTTGGCGCATTATAAAAATAACGAACATAACTCCTGCTCCACACACTTCACATGCATTACTAGAGGCATAGATAAGAATAAGTCAACCTTCTTGTTCTATTTTAATCCATTCTAGCAGGAGGTAAAAAGCACTTGCAGGTACCGAGAATTTAGACTTGATGAGATAGTTGGTTTGCTGAACTTTATGGAGATACTCTGTGCAATGTACAATTTTGACTTCGAAGTGCAAACTTGAAATTCTCCCTATAAAAATGCGTGGCAAGACTTAGGGTTGGATAACAGAACTTTGTGTGGAAGTTGCAGTATAAGTACTACAATATTCTCTATGAACAATAGCAGTCTGTGATTTCCTTTGCTGTCTCTCACTAACCACTTGTAATGCTGTAGTTTATAAATGGCAAATAATTATTTCAGCCATCCCCTAGTGGCCAGGATCAGCATGTTTGTAGATATTTACATAATATTCACTATATGTAAATTATGTCACTCTTGCACTCATCTCAGGGAGAACACATTTACATAAAGACTGCATTTGCATATCGTCATTTAGGCTGATGTACATTATCACTCCACATACCTTTTGTAATTTCTGAGCAGCTCTTAATACAAAAATTGTAATCCGCTTCATATTAAGCAAAATGTTATCAAAACAGTCACTAGACCCAAGTGTCTCTGTTCCTGGGATCTCACTGGCAAGCACAGGTGTTACTGGTGTTGCTGACACTTTTGTTAAACAATTCTATGGAGAACTCTGCCAGAAAATGTAGTTGTGTGTGATTCATTGGCATAAAAATTCATTTAGACATGTTTCATTATTCCAAAGGGAGAGAAGTCTATTTTGATACTAGGCAGTTCCTTTAGACATGTTTCATTATACCAAAGGGAGAGAAGTCTATTTTGATAGGTAGTTCATTTTATGATGGAAGTGGGAGTTACATCATGATGTGCTGTGAATTCAGTTTGTCAATAGATGTGGGTTGTGTGTTACACCAGAGACAAGTAAAAGATACTTGTAATCATGATGTTGTAACAATGAAGTATGCATGCTGGCAGTAGAAAAGGCCATGCCGACCACCTGAAATGGTTTCCCCGTAAACCATGTTGGTGAGCAGAAATGGATTCACACTCAACCAGCAGAAATTTTGTTCACAGTCCACCATACTGTCCAGCAGAGATAGATTCATGTTTGTCCAAAATGTGATCAGTGTACCTGGGTTTGCACCATTTCTGCTAGCCAGCATGTGACTTCATTTTTATGTTATGATTCTTGGAAATATGCAAGTGCTATTATAGTTTTGGTGGTGACACAATATTCATAAGACATGGAAGTAATTTCAAATGATTTATTTATTCATAAAAATAGAATTCTTTTGCTAAATTTAGCATTGTCATTACTTTTGGTAAGGGTGTCATCATCATGGGGGGGGGGGGGTGTTGGTTAGGGGAAATGTTGAACTATAAATTTTAGTTTCAACTTGTGTTTTGAGTGTTTTCTGCACACTTGGAGCCAAGTTGTAAACACTTAAACATCATAAACATATGTTTGTCTAAACATGTTAACTACACAAACATAAGTAGCCCCTCTGCCTCTATCAATTTCTTCCGGTAACTCCTCTTAGGACTCAATTTTTTGTGTAACCCCCCCATAGATAATGACAGCTCCCTAAATGTTTCATTTCATGTACAAATCAATTACTACGTAACTGGAAGTATCAATGAATCAGATACACAACTGTTCAAATATTTAGATTTTTAAACTTTATAGACACAGATTATGGTTGTTTGAAAACCTCGGATTTTACTCAGGAAGTTCTTGGAATCGAAGAAATCTAACATGTTCACCTGTGAACCTGAGTAATATGTAAATCAATATTTAAGATTTACATAATGCTGATAACGCTTCAATTTTGCATAATTTGAAGATAGCCAATCAAATATGAGCTTTCATAAATTAACATTCATATTTCAAAATATGTGTAAAACCTAGCCAATCAAATGAGTTATTCAAATTTTAGCCAATCAAATACAAGCTTTTACACATTATTCCTCTAAGGACTTGGTGTCTGGTAAGTCTATATAGTTACATCCTAAAAACAGGATGTCAGCCTTTAAAAGGTTTAACTACAAATTTCACTATGCATGCAATGTGTGAGCTAACCAATCAAAATGAAAGCTTTCATACATTAATATTCAAATTTGACAATATGTAAAGCTATCCAATCAAGTAGAGGCTTTCATACCTCAATATTCAAATTTCATGATATGTATATCCAACCAATCAATGAATTTCAGTCATACTTGTAGGTATAGACTAATTACATTTCATAGCTACGTTCACTGAACAGCTGGCTGCAGTTTCTACTTTAGTTTCATTTTACTGGTTATTCAGAAATTCATATACAAAGTTTTCAAAGTTCCCAGATGTTGTCCTATCATATGATTTCCTGGACACACTAAATTTCTATTCTTGGTATGCTAACCTCCAGTTCCATGATATTAGACAAACTGTGATTAGTGAATACCAATGAAGACACATTTCGATATGAGGCCACAAAATCGAGGAAAAAAGTATGATGTAGCAGAAGCAGTCGGAACAATTAAGGTTTCCTTCAACTTTAGTCCACTGATAATATTATACAATGCTTACTGATTATATCTCAATGTTCTGAGCCTCATCTATCAGGACTTCCTGTTGTGCCCACATCAAAGATTTATGGCATGCACAGGACCCCAGTAATCACAATGTGTCTGATATCATGAAATGTATACTATACAGTGTTCACTGGACCCGGTAATCACAGTGTGTCTGATATCATGAAATGTACACTATACAGTGTTCACTGGACCCGGTAATCACAGTGTGTCTGATATCATGAAATGTACACTATACAGTGTTCACTGGACCCGGTAATCACAATGTGTCTGATATCATGAAATGTACACTATACAGTGTTCACAGGACCCCAGTAATCACAGTGTGTCTGATATCATGAAATGTATGCAATGCAGTGTTCACAGGACTCCAGTAATTACAGTGTGTCTGATATCATGAATTAGCATCCCTGATATCATGAAATATACACAATACAATGTTCACTGGACCCTCAGACCACATTCTTGTTGTGGTCTAAGCTGGACCCTAGTAATCACAGCTCTGTCTGATATCAGGAAATTTACACAAAGAAATATCCACAGGAAACCAGTAATCACAGTGTGTTTGATATCATGAAATGTACACAGGATCCCAGTAATCAGTGTCTGACATCATGAACAACAGGGTGCTAGCATACCAAGAACAGTGAATGTTCTGTTATTCTGTGAAAGCTTTGTTTGTAGAATGATAAATCACCACATTTTTGAGAATGTGGCCAATTTATTGACTACATACCTAAATGCCAGTGGCTGAATATAATAAATCTCTGAGACCAAAATAAATGAGTTTAAACAGAAAGTGACATTTACTTGTGAAACTAAACTGCATATAAAGACAATGTTTCACTCTGCCTGGCAACAAACATATTTTAAAAGCTAATTTCAGACAACACAGAGTAAAATACACAAGTATGTAAATGTACTAGAGTTGTTTAGAACTCATCTGCTACTTTTTTGGCCTGAAAATAATCATGGTGGGATTGATGACTGCTGTCATGACAACAGACTACATTCACTGTAACTATGGTGATGACTGAAATATGCAACAATATAGCACTTTTAATATGTGTGGGAATATGAGCAATGTCATGACAACAGAATACATTCATTGTAACCATGGTGATGGCAATGAAATGTGTATCACTTGACAATTTAAATGTGGAATATTGTGCTGTCATGACTGACACTTGACAATTTAAGTGTGAGAAAATGGGTGACGTCATGCCAACAGACTACATCCATTGTAACTATGGTGATGACAATAAAATATGCAACACTATGACAGCTTTAATATGTGTGGAAAAATGAGCAATGTCATGACAACAGATGACATCCACTGTAACTATGGTGATGATGATGAAATGTGCATCACTAAGACAACTATCCTTCTTTTGAAGAGTAATGCGTATGCATTTCACATTTACACGAGGTGATACTCGAACTGTTTTCTAGATAAATGAACACACTTCACTTTTTTTGTTTGCTTTTTGCATCCTTATGTTTGATGATTTCAAAATGATTCCTAGTTCTAAGACTTTGACAAATAGGACGGCACATCTTTTAGGAATGTCAAATGTCATGGATTATTGAAAGACATACTATCATGGTTAATTTCAGTCATTTGTATGTGATTTTCTCCTAATTATGGTTTATAATAAACATGGCCTGGATTTGATGGACTGATAATGTCTTCATCGTGTTCATGATATTTCTTTCACTATTAAAAAGTCAGAATGTAGGAGGATTAGAATTCCAATGAAAGAATGATCCTGATTGGTTTATGAGTATGTAAATAATTTGAAACACCTGGTCAATATCCAATAAGAAATTCTCTTTTTCACTGATGCAGTTGTGTTGTCTGTACTTCAGTTTATAGTTAACTTGAAAATATAAAAGTTTGATGATGTATTCACTGAGCAATTTGTCTTTCTGATGAGGATCGTCAACCAGGGCAAACTGAATGTGCAATAAGTTGAACTGCTTGACTTAGTAATTCAGCTATTATTGTGTCATGGATACAAGCAAGATCAGGCAATTTTTTTTCAATTCAACTTGAAGAGAATTTGTGTGAAATTGTCAATTTCACCTGAGTTTGCCAAAACTGTGTCACAATCAGTGTGCCGTCTAATGATAACCAAATTTTGTTGTTGTGAGTCAAAAATGATAAAAACTGGCATTTCTTGTGAGTAGCCTCATAATACCAAATTTTGGTGCGTCACTAGAAATTGTGTGCGTCAGTGACACGTCAAATTGGCTTAGATGGCAAAGCTTGTCTGAAGTATGTTTCTTATCTACTAATATTGTATGAACCAAGATAAAACCATGTGACACACACTTTTGGCAAGGTTAGGTAAAATTGGCCGTAATACTATCTTTGCAAAAAGTGGAATATCTATTTTCACTTAGAATCCATTTGTCTAATTTTTACATTATCTTTTTCATTAAAATGAAATTCCAGGCGACACATAATTTCATTTCTTATAAGATATTCATTAAAATAAAAATCGCAAAAAAAACCTTTAAAAAATGAAATACTGTACATACATTATATACAAATATTTAGCATTTTGAAATGGTTATCAGTAAGAGATCATGTTGGTACAAATCACAGCATTCTTATCTTGCAGTGATGTCAAATTCGGATTTGACAGGTAAAATCCATGATTGACAGGCATCATTCATGACGGACAGGTCAAATTCATGATTGACAGGTGAAAATCTGGATTGACAGGTAAGAATCATGATTGACAGGTAGAATTCATCATTGACAGGTAATCATAGTTGCGAGGTAGAAATCATGATTGACAGGCAACATAAATGAATGATACAACAGTCATGATTGATAAGTAGAATACATGTACATGATTGACAGGTGAATTTTATGATTGACAGGTAAAAGTCATGATTGACAGCAGGGAAATCGATGAGATACACATCAAGGTATTACACGTTCTGTGTACTGGGCTATGGGATTATCATCGATGTACTTCTGCACATACCAACATGTCACTTTAAGTCTCATGTCTTCAGCTACAAAATGGTCCAATGCAGCCTGCAACAAAATAACAGAATTTACAATTCATTACACGAGATATTGACTTTGAACTTGAACTACACAGATGTACTCTGTTATGTTCAACGTCATATGGAGACTGTAAAGCAATAACACAATTTATCAATCGCCACCTAAGATTTTGAATTTGAACTCGAAAAGGGTTTATATTCTGTGTATGCTATAGTTCTCTACAGAGATGTACTTAAGTGTATTCACATACAACCTGTTAAAGAATTTATCATTCGTTATCTGAGTTCGTACCATTTTTTTGCTTTATCACAAAGATAAGGATACGTCTCTTTCACAAATGGAAATTTCACATTTTGTACCGTTCTTACGTATTCATGAATTCAGTGCCACATGTAAAACAACAACAGAATGTATATGATTCATTACACAAAATTTTGAATTTGAACTTGAAAAAGTCTTGATTCTGGTATACACACAGACTTATACACTCTTTTCTCTTCCACTTGCTATGAATGTAACTTGAATAGAATATACTATATATGAGAGTATACAGTATTTTCTTCATTGACTGGCTCCATAAAGGGAACCTTATCTATGTAGCAACCATGGATGTCGTTAAATACTTTTTATCTCAGATTTATATGAGATTGAATCAGAAAGACAGGAAAAGTTGTGTGGGTATGTATTAATCATCTTTATCATTTCTACATCTATATCTGTCACAAAGATGATTAATTTCTGAATCATTAACTTCTGCAATGTTTCATAAATTCTTTTTAGCTTTTGAGGTTCACAAATATAAGGTGGGGTGGGGTATGTAATAAGCTTCCTGCTCTCTTAACAATAGATTACGGTATTAAAGTCATTCAGAAATTAGTCATTCTTTATTCTTCTACTGTACAGTATAGAGTACATCTGTGCGGATTAACACATTGCATGTACATGTCCTATGTCAGAACAATTCATACACATTCAATATAGCACGTAATCTTTCATTTCATTTCCTCTGGACACTATGTCACTGTCAAGTCAATACAACACATTACATGTCTTCTATCTGAACAGTTCATACACATTTACAGTTTATAATGTTTCATTTCCTCTGTCACTCTCTGATTATATACACTCTGCGTGTGTAAATATAACACATTACATGTACATGTCAGGTTTCTGAACAGTTCATACACATTAATGTTTCATTTCATCCACCGTGTCACAACCTGTCTATAGTCATACAAACTACAATATACATGTATCACACTGCATGTACATATTGTATGTTTAAACAGGTCGTATGTATGTTTCATTTCATCCACCGTGTCACAACCTGTCTATAGCCATACAAACTACAATATACATGTATCTCACTGCATGTACATATCGTATGTTTAAACAGGTCGTATGTATGTTTCATTTCATCCACCGTGTCACAACCTGTCTATAGCCATACAAACTACAATATATATGTATCTCACTGCATGTACATATCGTATGTTTAAACAGGTCGTATGTATGTTTCATTTCATCCACCGTGTCACAACCTGTCTATAGTCATACAAACTACAATATACATGTATCTCACTGCATGTACATATCGTATGTTTAAACAGGTCCTGTATGTATGTTTCATTTCATCCACCGTGTCACAACCTGTCTATAGCCATACAAACTACAATATATATGTATCTCACTGCATGTACATATTGTATGTTTAAATAGGTCGTATGTATGTTTCATTTCATCCACCGTGTCACAACCTGTCTATAGCCATACAAACTACAATATACATGTATCTCACTGCATGTACATATCATATGTTTAAACAGGTTGTATGTATATTTCATTTCATCCACCGTGTCACAACCTGTCTATAGCCATACAAACTACAATATACATGTATCTCACTGCATGTACGTACGTTTAAACAGGTCGTATGTATATTTCATTTCATCCACCGTGTCACAACCTGTCTATAGCCATACAGTCTACAATATATATGTATCTCACTGCATGTACATATCGTATGTTTAAACAAGTTGTATGTATGTTTCATTTCATCCATAATGGAAACTAAAGTTAAACAATTAGGTGGGTGCAAATAAATTTGCCTGTGATTGATGCAACCACACTAATAGGTATCGAATATATATTACACACTAATCTGTTTGAGGACGTTTTTAAAACAAGAATGTCAAGTTGACTGATATGCGGGTGCATTTATATCCTTTTTTACCAATTTTGAGCACTTCTCAAACTTGTAGTCACAACCTGTCTAATCATACAAACACTTTGATGAATGTAATGTATTTCATCACATCCATGGAGGTATAGAGATGTTAAATCACTATACTTCACATCTGATGTATTGATAGAATTCACAAGAGAAGGTCATTATCTATAGAGTCACAATTCATCTTTGATTCTTTCAGTCTACCTGTCATGACAACTACTTTATTCTTGATGATGTTATGACTATGGCGCCGTTATAGTTTTCACAAGCCCAAGACAGGCATAAACTAAAACATTTTATTGTGACATGCCACAGATTACATATGAAATAGGTGATGTTACTTTTACGAGGAAAGACAGAAATTGTTGTCATAATGCCATGATTGTTCAAGATGGCTGTAATTAATGTAGTGTAACACTGAAAGTCACCACAAATATAATAATAATAATAATAATCTTTATTTATACTGGATAGTTCTTTAAGTATATAAACACTTGTCTCCCCAGAAGTCCAGTGAGGGCCATCCCTCATGGGTTCAGTGTTAATGCAGGAGGAAACCCGAGTACCCGGGGAAAACCGGCGTTGTTCAGTAGAGTCAAACTGAATGACACTCTTCTTACTTACAGCGTGGTAAATTTAATCGAACCCTGCAATGGGTTCGAACCCCGACCACAGTGGTAAGAGGCAAGTGGTTTAACCACTCGGCCACCGACAACCCTAACCACTCGGCCACCAACAACAAATGTACACTGGAAGTCTGTACATTGTCAGTGTCAAAGACAACAGTGCAAGGGTCATTTGACGGAGTTGACCATTCTACTGTGAGTATAATTACAAATCACTAATAAATAAATGAATGTCAACATGCCACAATAATACTATTAATAGTTTTAGTTTGTTCCTGTTTTAAAACTTGTTGTAAGTCATCTTGCCAGAGTAATTAGTATTTTGACTGAATATGCTGCAATTAGTAAAGCAGGGAGCTTATTCCTAAAAGAATCACATCATTTTCATTTTGTTTGTTCACTCTAAAAAAGTTATCACAGTTTTTTAGAATAAATGAAAATGATGTGATTCTTTAGGAATAAGGTTGTAAAGGCAAAGGTAAACATAGTCTCATAGAAGGTAAAAATCGTTCGACTGGCAAAACTCATCATCGTAAACCAAAGGCCTCTTTATGCGTATACGACACCATCCAAAATGTGTTCGCCAGCTTCATGTTTCGCTGTGTCAGCAGAATATGTGCTCTGGCTTGTGAGAATGGGAAAAGTATTATGAATAAATATACATATGTTTTATAAATTCAAACTTGACAAGTAATACCCATGATGTATATCGTGTAGCAAAGACAAACATAGTATACTCCATATACTAGGCCATTAAAAATCATAAATAATAAATTAGTCATAGTTTATTTATGTGCAAATCATCTCATATCAAGTATTGATGTTGGTTATACTACTCTATCAAGTCAAGCAGTTACCATGGTAATCAATCATTATTTTCTGATATTCATTTACAGAACCTAATCTGAAATGACACGTACCTTAGCTAGCAGTTTACCAATTCCTCTGCCTCTGTATGATTCAGGTACTCCAGTATGGTATAATTCTACTATTCCTTTCCTCACATAGTCGTATTGTAATATAGCTTTATCTTTGGAATCTGAAGAAAATCAATCAATTTTAGAAAAATGGTTTCATGTATCCACTAAGGGGTGAGACCGATAGTTCAATGTAGGATAAAAAACTAAATTCTTATACTTAGGCCTCAGACCCCCCCCCCCCCCCCCCCACCTTCCCCCACCTTCCCCCACCTTCCCTCCTTCGCCCTTCTAACTAAATTGACCAAAATTGAAAATCACTTAAAACCACACAATCAATTTCAAATCAGTATGTAGTAGTATATGTAGTGCTATGAATATAAAGCCAGTATGTAGTGAGTAAAACATAGTTCTTTTGCTGACACTTCACTTTATTTTAATGCGACAGCGGGCACATTTACCATAGCAAAATTCTTCCATTTCTCAATTTGACATTTCTTAAAGAAATATTTGTATTTAGGGGTAGAAAAAATCCATTAACAGCGAAATCGATTCTGTAGGATTAGAACTAAAATGCCCCCCCCCCCCCCCCCCCCCCGATGCACACCATCCCCCCTCCCCCCATGCAGAATTTAATCTTTTATCCTATATTGGACTACTCATCTCATCACTAATTTATTTTTATTTTTTTTGTTAAGAAATGAAATAAATTACTAATATAATGTGAATGTATATCAATTTCAATGATTTATCCATCAGTTCTCCTGACATATGGAATTTTATCAAGTGCTAGATAGAGGGTCATTCCCTTTGAAATATTATTGTTTGCCATGTTAGAGGGTCAGATCATAGAACCTGAAATTGAACTTTATACTAGGGAGTAAAATTATAGAACGTAACTCAAACTGAAATAGACCTAGTTCTAGGAGGTTAAATCACACAACCAGGACCTTGTGCTGGATGTGACCCACAATTTGCTTCAGCACAGTTAGGCATAATCCACCTGTATAGCTGAGTTAGGCATAATTTATCTAGCGATTCAGCACAGTTTACCAGTTATTGGCACAGTTAGGATTAATTCACCCCAGTATTAGCTGAGTTAGGCATTATTTACCCCAGTATTAGCCGAGTTAGGAATTATTTACCCAGTATTAGCTGAGTTAGGCATAAATCACCCCATTAGCTTAGTTAGGCATAATTCACCCCAGTATCAGCTGAGTTAGGCATAATTTACCCCAGTGATTCAGCACAGTTAGGCACAATTTACCACAGCTAATAATTATGTATGGACAGTTACTGCATTATTTATTGTGATATGTTGATGTAATTTTCAAGAACAAAGTACGTTAGTTGTCATTGCAAATGATATAATAGTCTTGCAAAGATATACATACATGTATGTAGTATCATGCATCCTTGGGGTTAGTTTTATGCATTTCTACATCACAATTACATGTAATATTCTACACAAATTACAAACAAACATACAAGGCATTTCTTGTCTACAATTTCAAATTCTTAAAAAATAATGCTGATTGAAATGTTCAAATCTGGAAACATATCGGAAATGGGCTTTAACAAGAAAGTAAATAGTTGCCAACATAACAATAAATCAATCAACTACCCTAGCAGCTTTGTCTGTTTACGTCAGACTGAAGTTCCTAAAAATTGCTGTCGTATCCGATAAAATACAATAATGAATAGTGTGTATTCATAGACTCTGGGTTCACAGTATCGATTGAAAACTTATACTCACAGAGTCAAAATAAAAAAATTCTTGGAAGTTGTTTACCATGTGAATGCACATTGATTTTTCAAGTAGGAAGCCATGATAAAATTGTTTATAAATTAAAAATCCAAAATAAATACCCAATCCTCATCCATATGGCCACTTTAAATTAAAACAATAAAGGAAACATGTTTCTATAAATCGTGATAAAACTAGGTGAACTCAATAATGTTCATTCTTGCAAACCAGAGATGTTCTTTCTTCCGTGACACTGCGAAATAACGAGCGTTTTGGATGGTGCTGTAAAACAGGCCGTTGTTTGCGACAATGAATTATGTTTTGCTCCGACTCAATTTTAAAAATGTCATGTATGATTTCTGTTCTGAAACTAGGAATAAATTGCTTTCTTCCCCTTACTGAGCCTGAATAAATATCAATCCAACAAAACTGAAGTGAAAGCTACAAAGGCAACTTATTTTCATTCTTAAAATGGTTGTATAAGCTCAGATTTCCATTTTAGAGTTTGTTAATCGTAAACCGTAATAAAAGTTTCTCATAAGTAAATAATCATGTGGACACTCTACGAGAAAACTTTCTCTTTAGGAATCACAATGTAGCACAACAACAAAAATTGACATGAAAAGAACAAGAAAAAGAAAAAAAGAAGAAGCCATTTTCATCTCTGTGGTTGAGTAAAGTACACATTACAGGCCACCATTGAAATCTTTGAATGGCTTTTACATACATTGTCACACAGTCTATATATGTGACATATGGGGGATGTTAAGAAATCTAGATAAAGGTAAAGAAATCCCCCTGAGGATATACAGGAACAAAACATGCTGGTACTATAACATACCTCAAGGATTCTTTCAGCTCTTTTATAGACGTGACTTCTCCTTAACAACAGGTGTATGTGATTAAACAAAGTGTCAGTAAACCAAAAGTTAATATATTTACCACAGTGAAGATTTTGTTTGACATTAAAAAGAACTCATTCATTGCGTACAAACTTATCTCAGATTGATTAATGTTACTGTCTATCAACAAGTTTTCATTAAAATGTTCACCTGGACCTGTGTTTATAGATATTGCAAATTTAGTCCAATACATGTGAAAAGCAGGTATAGAGACAACCACAGGTGTTATGGTAGTCTGTATTCACACTAGTCTTGATTCTATGTCTGTCGACATTCTCTGTGACCACTCTCCTCTCCCAAACAGGGAGATGATGATTGTACGGATCGTATTTTTAACATGTATTAGGAACTAGACTATATTAAGATACGTTTCTATACACAGTCTATACAGAACGTGCACTACTCACAGAGTATCAAATTCAAACACATAAATATATAATCTCAACTTCATCAAATGTACAATGTACACCATATGTTATTTCTATTTCATCAACAAAAATAGCAGTAAAGCAAAAAAAAAAGGTGAAGAGGTGACTGTTGACAGTCGAGTTTTATGAGAGCTTCTTAATTTGTCATATCACAGATTTACTGATAATGTGATATAACTGACATTGCTTTGAATTGAAATATTTCCCCAATATTTCCAGTACAACTAAAGGTACGATTTTTGAATGTTTGAATTTTTAACTGATAAATATAAAATCTATTTAGAACAAATATAAGGCGCAAACTCTTGTTGCAAACAATTTGAAAGTTTGTATAGATATACAAAAGTTAAACAAAAAAAATTCTAATTACTATTTATAAATGTTAAAAAAAAACTAAAATTGACTTCGTGTCTCCCTTGTGTCAGTTTTTTCTTTACAAGCAAGAGAAATAATGTAACATACCATTAGAAAATTTACAGATATGCTCCAGTGAATCCACTTTGCCATTTTTCCTCTCAATCCTTCCTTGCCAACCAATTGAATTATGAAGGTCAGATGTGTTTGTAGTGCTTGCATTGTGCTAGTAATGAGTTACTAATGGCCTTGTGTTTATTAGTATTGATCCAATAATTGCCTACTACTACTGCATGACTTCATTGTATTCTATCATTTTTATATCATTACAATTTTTTTTTCAAATAATTAAAATACCAACATATTTAGAGTTTCTTTATTAATAAACACAATCAGAATTGAAATTATCGTTTTAATTTTATATAAAAGTTAAGTCAGCAAAAACTATAATGTTACATCCGTATCTTATGAACTTACCGTTAATTTTTCAGTATATCATATTTGGTCATAGTAAAATAATTTTACAGTACGGAGTTCCTTCGCCCACTGCACATTCATTACATAACTCCAAATTGCGATTTTAGAAACGTGAACCTTGCGATGATAAACAGCGAGCACCTGAAATGATTGTTTTGGGTAATGGAGGCGTGTGTTTATGTCTCGTCTGAACAATACCATGCAACTGTATCATTTATGTATCAAGTCGATAACTATTAAATCCGTGTCAATACAACTCAAAGATGCAAAGTTGAAATCAGCTGATCATGTGTACATTACGTCAACTCACCCTTCTCGAGTTTTATGTAAAACTCCTTATGCGGTTTGTCGTGTCCGACGATATATTGCAATTTTTCGGCACTGCTGTCAGGTCTGCTAGACGCTCGAGAAGCCATTTCTGTTGAATTGGCCTGTAAATACAATTTCCACGGTGCCGTTCGCGTCAAAAGAGGGCGATTGAATTTCAACGCACATTTCAACATGTTGGTGAAGTGCCAAGAGGCTTTACCTTTACCTTTGACCTCATTAAGTACATTGCATTGTGGGTCAACGGCGCCATTTTGAAAAAAATAGGAGCGATCCAAAACGCGGTGATGACTTAATCTTTGAGGTAATTTTGATTTCTGTTGCATTATTTTGTGTTTTCATGAATGCATTTGAAAGTTAGTATGGTTTACATGAGATGCTGCTAATTTTGTCTAATTTGTAGCCTCTATAAGAACTTTATTCCAGTTGTTATGTAGTGTTATCCATCCGATGTCAAAACGGGCATGTAAATATAGTAAACAAAAATGTCAACATCAATATTATATAGCTGTTTTAAATCAAACCACTAGTGAAATAGGAAAGTTGCAAAAACTGTAGCGAGGAACGTTAAGAAATGATTTACTTATAGCATTCCGAGCAACTTAACACTGTGGTAAATGAACAAAAATAGAATTTGAAACCGAGCCAAGTTTTGAGTGTATCGTATGGACAAGATAAGACTTGTTTTGTCACGAAAGCATTTTTCCCAGGCAAGCCACAGCTGGGATAGCTACTCAAATGGGAAATGTTGCAAAATTTTTTTTGCACTGGTTGTTTGATGAAACTTATTTCCTTGTCACTATATTTTAGAAGTCCATGCTTTGTGACAAAATATTGGACATATATTGAGTTTGTTATGCATTATATGACAAAAAATGTTCATGTATGAACAGTTGTCGGACTGAAGAGGATCGAGGAATTCCTCATATACAATTATACATATATACACGTAGTGATCTTGTACCAACCTATAAATGCTCTTAAGCCACTGAAGTGTGCAATAGTATGTATATCACTATATCACGTTAAAAGTGGCCACAGAGATGACAAATTTGTATTCATTTTGGATTTTTTATTTCATAAAACAACTCTGCTATGTTTTCCTACTTGAAAAAATTGGCTATAGTAAATCCTCATTTGCAATGCAAAAAAATTACAAATGATTAAAAAATGTTTAAAATATTTGTTATTGTACATACTATCACAAACTTTTTACACACTTTTTAGCTGTTCATAATTTATTGAATTACAAAGACTGATTTGGTATGCTGTTTCACGTTGTTTTGCCAAGTAGGAAATCATTGTAGAATTGTTTAATGAATTAAAAGTCTGAAATAAATAGTAATTTGTCATCCATATGGCCACTTTAATATAGACATGCTACATATATTCACTTTTCCAATGTTATTTTTGTTTTGACTTTGCCTATTTGGCCAGTAAGCAGTTTTAAATGGCATTTTCAATGGGAATTTATATTTTGAGCAACTTATTTATTGAAATAACTGATTTTATGACCAGTGTTTTGTAAGGTCTTTAGGTTCAAGTATCGAATGAACCTGGTGAAACTTATTCTGTTTCAATCATAGATTAATATTATGCTCACTGCTGTAAACCTGATGGGAGTTGATAATAAGAGTTAATATAGAACCTGGATTTAAAAATTTTTTTTTACTGAAAATGATTTGTGAGAAGGAACATCTGTATGGCAATACTACATGTACCTCACAGTCATGTGTAGTAAGTTCCTCTTTTTTTTCATCAGTGGAAAAATATTCTGTGGCTAGTGAGAATACATGTACATTATGGTTCAGTTGCATGCATTGGATTGTATAACTAGTCAATGTAGATACATTTGCATAAAACAAAAATGTAATTTAAATAAGTAGTGACTAAAATGCCTTCTTGCAGTGTTGCAGCCAGAGAGGTTTTTTTGGTCATTTGACACACATTTTTTGGACCTGACCCACAATTTTGGAAGTGATGACCCACACTAACATTGTATGTAAATATGTTTAACAATAGTGCGCAACATGACCATGTCTATAGCAACAGCCAAATGATCACGTATATTGCATAAATAATAACAGGGTTGGATAGGCAATCTTTCAGCAAATATCTAGGATGGATCAACATGTGGGTAAATATTTTGCAGTTGTGCTACAATGCTATTGGCGTTTTTTAAAAATAATGTCCCCAAAAAATGTATGATGACCCAGAAAAATGAAAGTCTCAGGACACTATGTCCCACTCTTTCAAAAGGCTGGCTGCAACACTGTTCTTGCACATGAACACAATGTACCAGTCTGATATTTACAATGTAGAGAAAATTGGTCTTTCAGAATTGCTGAAGACTGTAAAATCACAACATTTTGTAGTAGTGAAAATATCTAGGTTTACACTAATTTTGTTTAGGAACCCTGGTAAAATTACTAGGTAACCCCAGTAGAATTTACCTGCTTACCGCCCTTATTAAAAACACTGTGTCATATCAGAACCTATCCAAGGGTGTGGAGTGTCTCAGAGAAATTCATATTTTTTTTAGAAGACTATTTTCTTATACATGTAGAAACATAATTTATTCAAATTAAAATTCAGAAAGATGATGATAGTTATCTCATAGAATAAAACTAATTATTGGTACTTTTCCATTATTATTATTACTTTATTCTTCCTGAAAAAATGAAACTTGCTTAAACATAAATATCACAGAAATTAGACGCTATCACTTCATTTATTCCTAGTTCATAACCTCTACATAAAATTAACAATTCTGATATCAAGACATGAATAAATTATAATTGATAATACAATTTTGTCAAAATTCATAACCTTATAAATGTTATCTATGGTTAATTGGTAAATACATTTATTATTATTGCAATGGGAAAACTGTCACCTTGAGACACACCTCCTGTACTATATAGAATTTACTTGTATGATGAATGAGTTTCACTTATTGTGCACTTGGGAGTTAATATGCATTCTAATCGCCATGCTCTAGTTTTCATTTATTTTTATTACAAAGGCCTAAATTCATCTGCTTCTTTAGCTGCCTGGATTGGGTGAGTCTACTCTCCTGTACACATTACGATCAGTATGATTATGGAGAGGTTAGTGATCGTAGAAAACATCGTATAGGACTCAACTAGGATTTGGTACAGGTACCATGAAATTTTGTAGTTTGTTTACCATGAAATTTACACTCTGCTATAATACACTGCATCTTGTTTCAACTACTTGTTCTCATCCAAGGTCAAGGTCATAAATCACATGACTCAGTCTCAACTTGTTATCGTGGCCATAAACTTCAACAAATGGAATTGTAATGGAGTAGCATACTAGAATCTACCTGTAGTATATTGTTATGAATAGAGACAAGACTCAAGTAGTTTGAAATGTTTCACTGTTGCAGTACACTTAGTGTATGTTATTACTGTTACTGATAGCAGAACTGCTCTTGATGACAGGTGGTAAGTAATATGTACATGTATATGCAGGTTACATTTATATGAGGTTCATAATTATATTATAATAATCTTTATTTATACTGGATAGTTCTTTAAGTCTATAAACGCTTGTCTCCCAAGAAGTCCAGTGAGGGCCATTCCTCATGGGCTCAGTGTTAATGCAGGAGGAAACTGGAGTACCCGGGGGAAACCTGCGTTGTTCAGTAGAGTCAAACTGGACGACACTCTTCTTACTTACAGCGTGGTAAATTTAATCAAACCCTGAATGGGTTTGAACCCTGATCGCAGTGGTAAGAGGCAATCAGCCACCGACAACCCGATACATACATGTAGATACAATTACATAGATGTATCAGAAACTGAGTCAATGTAACAATTTCCCCACTTGCTCATTTATTAAGAACGAGAGTGCTACCATTAACGTGACTGCAATTATCCCAACTCTACTATCCAGGCCTCTGTCAGTGTGCACAAATGATATCATTTTATGCTTGGAGAGTCATGCAAATCAAAAGATACTGTGACATTAGATGTTGGATTAGGTTTTCAAATATTTGGAAATAGGAGACCATATATTGTTAATAATTGTGGAGTCATAATGGTTGAATGGTTAGAGCGGTGGGGCTGGGAATCTTCAGATTGTTGGTTCGAACCTCGCCAGTGCCATTTGTTCCTGAATGGCTAAAGTCCTTGGGCAAGGTTTGAATGAGGAGTCAACCCAGATGTATAATTTGGGACCCGGTGAAATTACAGTTGACAACTGTAACCCTATGTACCTTACTGGCTGCAGGGATTATAATATGTTCCCCTGGGAGTTGAGAAAGTTAGAAGAAGGGCCATTGTGCCAATATAGGTCTATGTAATGACTGTAAATTGCCAAAACACTGTGTGGGAAAGTGCTATAAAAATCACATTATTTATTATTAATTGTACATTTGCAGGTTGATATTTCCTGGCAGCACGATGATTGAGAGTGTCCAAGCAAGACAGAGAGGGGCGTATGACTTCGCCAGTCACTATGACAACCTGTGTCTGCTGCAGAATTCTTGTCCACTGCAGTCTGTGAAATCACACATAGAAGAAGGTGTCCTAGATATCAACGCTGATAGAATTCGCCTTCCTGACTGGACTCCAGTGTTAAACAGTATTAAGATTAATAAAAGTCTACAGTATGTAGGAATCAGGAGTTATTACCAGTATGTGACTGAAGAAGGTAAACCATTTCACTTACTCACCTATCTTACCTGTATTTTAGTATGTACCTGTTCTTGTCAATGGAAGATCAATCCATTGTATTAGGAATGGGGGTGTACACCTGTACACATGTATATGGATGCAACTTTTATTACAGTATATTCCAGACAAGGCCAGAAAATATATTTTAAGTATATTCTGTGACCTTCTGGTTTCACTTTCACCTGTATGTAATGTATGTAGATGTATGTATATATCAGCTGCTAGTGATAGTATAAATGTACTTGTAGGTAATCCTGTGAAAGGCACTGTCTAGACTAGAGTACATGACCTACTCTAGATAACCAATCAATTGAATCACACTACCTGTGTCCAGACAAATTATAAGATATTGCGATTCCTCGGATATAGGACAGCAAGGTTACATATGTGCTATCACACCTGTGGTTTGTTTGATTCAACGAGAACATTCAAAAGTAAAAATTTAGGCAGTTGATTATAAAATAATGCGATTCCTCAGACATAAGACAGCAGGTTATGTGTATACGATCACACCTGTGGTTTGTTTGGTTCAACAACAAGAAATTCAATATATATTATCTAGTGCACTAAAATGTAGACAGTTGATTATAAAATATTCCGATTCCTTAGACATACATAGCAGGGTACTTGTATGGTTTCACACCTGTGTTCTGTGTGATTCAACAACAGGAATATAATCAAGTAAGCTAAAATAGACAATATCCCAGTTGATTATAAAATATTGCAATTCCGCAGACATAGGCAGCAGGTTGTGATATCGCACATATCACCTGTGTTTTGTGTGAGTCAACAATGAGAATACTCCCAAATACACTAAACTGTAGGCTGTCTGACAGACAACTTTCATTTCCTATACATTTCATGTATTCACTAGGAAAAGATTTACCCTAGAGAGTAGCATGGATTTTAACTAACTCTCCCAACGCTACTTATTCACGCAGGCAGCGACAAGTTTCTATCATTATCTAGAGATTCTATCAAATTGAAACACATATAGATATAACACTGAATTTTGAATCTAACCCGGTACCGTGACTACATGATTGCTGTAAATGTAATGTTTGAAACTTGTGGTAACTTAGTATGCCAGTGTATTTTCAGAAATTTTTGTATAGAAATTTCATCAAATTGAAACACATACATGTATGGGTACAGTACTGCATCTCAAATCAAACCATGGCTACAAGATAGTATGAAACTTGTAGTTTGGGAATATATATGCTGTAAAACGATGAATATACTGTAATGTAGTAATCCAGAATTTTAGAAAACAAGCTGGAATTAAAAAAGAAAATGACATGCCATGATTTTGCATACTTGCAAGCCAGAGCATGTATTTCTGCTGAAGCACCTCTTGGCAGGTACGTTCCGGACGGTGTCATAAAGAGGCGTGTGGTTTACGATGTTGTGATTTTGATTTGCTTCATCCTGAAGGTCAATTTCATTCACACTAAATTATGAGATCCTTCATGTAAAATTGTACATGATGTGAGTCATGTTTTTAGAATGACCAGATGGTCTAGTTGGAGTATGTGTAACTGTGCATAAACCTCAGGATACATGTAGACCTCAGTAAATGAGGAATTTCAATTTATTTTGTTGTGAGCCTCTCAAAACATTTCAAATTGATCTTGAGTGTCTTAGCTTTGACAGTGAGTGTGTGTGGAAACCCCAGAGTAGGGGAATCTGGTAAAACCTGCATCTATTTCAATACCATGTAGAATACATGTAGATTATATGATAGAACAGATTCAGTCAGTTATTAGACTCTCAGTACAGTTCAAGTTGAACTCCAGTATGTTTGCTAATATGACTTGTGGTAACCCCAGAGTAGGGGAATCTGGTAAAACCTGCATCTATTTCCATACAGCGTATTTATTAATAGTAAGGAACTTTTGAACTCAGGTAGACTTTATCCATGCACTGTGATTAATACACTGACGTTGATGTATTCATGTATAAGATACCCGAAGAGTCGGAAATATTTGAAATAATTTCTTATATCATACCATTTATCATTCCAAGATGTCTGTACCCTTTAAAGGCCCAGTTTGAATTAGGATTGAAATTTAAATGCAAAAAAAAAAAAACAGTTGTCTGGCAGAGCTATAGAAAATTTTTTGTCCTGAACCAAAAAATGATCCTGCATTTATGACACCACTGATAAGATGACACTTATGTGAGAACATGGGATTGAAACCTGGACCTTTAAGATTTTACTCCAAAATCAGAATACTTAATATGTTTGACTTATGACCCAATTTGTAAGCTTGTACATGAAATGAAGTGGCGCAAAAACCAAGCAACTCAAACGTCTGTGTATACTGTGACCTGGTGTTATTTACAGAACATATAAAGAACCTACAGTATGTGAAATAATTTAGTGCAGTGATGGAACAAAGGCTGGAATGTCATTCTGTAAACTTGGAACATGTTTTAACATGCTGATGCTAAACCAAAGGCTGGAGTACCAGTGCCATACATGAATTGTGAGGAAGAAGAAACCCTGGGTAGGGTGACTGACTTCTAAGCAATGCGCTGTCAAAGACATAATTAAACTCAGACTAGCGAAGTATTCATACAGGTGATACTTTATAGTATAAAAACTTTTTGATTGGTTTGAAATTTTTAAAAGATGATTTGTACATTATATTAAAGCTTAGCCTTGCTATCGTATAACAGTCATGTCCTTTAAGGTTAACATGATGTTGTGATGGTAAGATTAAATTTAAAGCAGGTGTAGAGTTTTAAAACAAGCTGAAAATAGTCATGCTGTTATGATCTGCAAAGAACTCCAGAGTTCAGGTGTTGACATGCTGAATAGATTAATGAAAGATTTTAACCAGTTTTGGAAAATTTGGTTATTGTTTTCTCATAAGAAGGTTTAGGGCTAAAAGAAAATTGTTTGGTTCCAGTTATCCTAAACTTTTTTTTTTTTACATATTTGAGAAAAAAATAATAAAATAATGAAAATTGTGAAGTCTCGCCAGAAATAGTGGATGCGGAAACTGACATCAACTTAAAAAGACAATATAAAACTATTTTTCCAATCTGTAATGGCTGTACATCTGATGAGAAGAAACTAATAACACAGAGATCATATGGAAAACAACAGAAAACATAACTACCTGAACTACAAATGTAGACATTCACATATGAGATTTTTTTTTCAAAAAAATCTACCTACCCCGCCTATTCTAAAATTGAGCGTAATTGGAACCACACAATTTTTTTTTGCCTAATTAAGAATAGTTTGAGAGTGTTGTCACTGAACTTATATATCATTTATATATTATTTATTTATCATGTACCTGTACTTATTGAAAACTTAAGAATCTTGGAAGTTGACTCAGAAAACTACCCCAATATCAAATCTTCATTTTTTGGAAGCGATGCATGTGAAATTAAAAATGCTACTTGAATTATACATAATTATGAAAGATTATAGATAGAAATGGTTAGCTTGCCACATATTAAAATTAAACTGAAAGTAATTTATATACACTAAGCAGTTTCATTTTAACATATACAATAAATACTATACTATTTATTGTATATGAAAATAATATATGTATAACTTATATCTTGTATCCAAGGTGTGTCACTTGTCATTTTATCATTATATGGTGCAGTGTTCTAGGGGTGTACACACTGTTTTGCTGTATTCAGTTTTCGGAATCAAATTTAAACATGCAGAATCCTTTATTGAATGATATTTCTCCCATCTTTCATCCGACATGAAACAGTTGTCTTGGCTATTCAGGGCTTGAAATTAACTTTTTTTTTCTTTGGTAGTCTTAGTGGGCTACTAATTTCAGAAATTGGTATCGCAAGGATGGTTAAAAATAGTCCTATAAGTGTATTCCTGAACTGAAAACAGAGTTCCTCTTTTGGAAAAGAAGTCCTTAAATCTTCCATCCTTTAAATCATCACATAATCAGTGGTAGTCTGAGTGGTCTACCAGCTGCAAATTATGGTAGCCCCGTGACATGAATTGGTAGTCTGTGGGCATGGGACTACTGTTAAATGTAATTTTGAGCCCTGGTATTATAAGCTGTATGAGATATCTATGTTTCTGCCTGTCTATTTGTTGTACGTGTATTTAATTACCACTTTATCTTTTCACTTTCAGAAGAAGTTTCTGAGGCCAAAAGATATGCAGCAAAGAAGAAGGCACCATCCATACGCAGTAAAGAAGTAACATATCGATTGGCTCAGTCTTTGAAAGAATGTTTGACAGTGACGCCATCTTTGACTATACTAGAATTACAGGGACTACCTCTCAGGGAACGAGATCTCTCAGCTCTTACTAAGGTACATGTATAAGCTTTCTTGTTTATTTGTTGTACCCTGTATTGTTTAGTATTTAACCGTACAGAAGATTTTATTTAGACAGGATTGAAAATTGTGTTGTTGAATATTGAACCAAAACTTTTTTTTGTAGCCAAGTATGCAAATAACATTGATTTAGTGTCATCTGCCCACTGAATCTGTTGGGTTAATTACATCACATGACTTTTGAGTTCTGTATTATATGAATTATTCACTATAATATATTGTTCTTTTTGCCATTTTTTTTACAGGGCCTAGCTAAAAACACATCGCTAAGCCACCTATCATTAGAATACTGCAGGATAGGTGATGCAGGGGTAGATGTTGTATGTCAGGGTATCAAGAATTCTGTTAATATACATTCACTGAATCTGACTGGATGTAGTGTGACTTCTAAAGGGGCTGATACTCTGGCTAAAGTTATCAAGGTAAGAAAGAACATAGCTAAGCTGATACCAGATTTACAATAACATGCTCGTACATAAATTTGATTTACTAATGTAAAACTTTTACATTTTATGTCCACATTACACTGAATCAGTGTTACATGGAATAGACCTGTTGCTGGTTCCATGATGCATTGCGTGTCTCTCCATACAACGTTATGTATTGTATAAGTGTAGGGGATGTACACATGTTACACAGAGGAATTGTTGTCACTTACCCTGTACCCTGAGTTTATCAGTAAAAGCCTTCTCTGTCATTGATGGCATTTAATCTTTGTTCTGTAAAATCACTCACAATTAAAGTGGTCAACATATCTTATCATTATCACAATGAAAATGTTATTTCAATTATTATAAAGAGTTGACAAAACAAGCCTAAACATAACAACGTAAGCGATGTTGTCTCATTCAATGCATCTTGGAACTAGAAAATCTAGTATGTTCATCTGGTTTGAGACGGGTTCGATAATCCTGCTGGGTAAGTTGTCAGTGCAACTGATACTGCACGAGGTAGTTATAAGATTAGAGATGTCTTCACTTAGATAACAGGATTCACTAAGATTGGAAGAAAACAAGGTATTTTTAGTTTTAAGTCAATAAAGAAAAGTGAATATCCTGTAATTAAGAAGACAAAATTTATTCTTTTAGTCAGTAAATAAAGGAAAGAAGAAGAAAATAGATCTTCAAATCATAGTTCACATTCTCTCCTTTTTCAGTGGTTGACAAAGCTTTTCCATAAGTAGTGAGAAAAAACCCTTATATATTCAACTAGTGTCACTCTAAACTAACAAACCCACATCATAAAATTGATGGGCTAGACTCGGGTGATTTAGGATATTCTAGGTTTCTTATTACGTTAAGTTAACTCATGTATTTCTTTAATTTGTTTTTTGAATGCAAGTTCATCAGGTTTTCGTAGAATGAAAATGATAAATGAGACAAACTTATTATTTCTGTCCAATACAAATGTACATAGTATCATTCTAGAGGCACTGTAAAATTACTGTCTTAGATATTGACTTAGGGTTTGCCAATAGTTTATACTTTGCCAATACTCTGAGGAATGTAGCTGACACGTATCAAATTCAGCTGGAATAATTTGTCTGTGTTTTGATGTCTATATTTTGATTGTAGTATTATGCCTTATGAATACTGTATTGAGGTAGAATGCACCTTTGAAATAAAAACGATAAACTTTGTTGTAACTTTGTTCAAGAAAGTCAAACCCATTCTAAGCCGATAAACAAAAAATACATGAAAACACAATACATAATATAAACACTTATAGGATACAAAGCAATCAATTCATCACTGTTAAAAATCGATATTCTGATGTCTGTTTTGAAAAAGTTAATGTTCTTAAAAATATCAATATGATGATTTTCATTGATAATATCATTAAAATATTCTTGAATTCGAATAAAAGGACTAAATTTCTTGACATTAATTCTAGAATAAGGTGGCGTGAAAGTTGGCACAAACCTAAGCGTTCTACATGGTGCATTAAAACAAATTGCCAGCAGAAGTAATATTTATACAATTATGCAAAGTATGCATCCACATGTACAAAAACTTGACATCTAAATACTTTTGTCTGGTCAAGAGTGTTGGACTGCGAAAAGATTTACAAAGCTCAGTATTTGATGATTTGATGATTTGATGATTTGATGATTTGCAGCATCAGGCCACCAAGAGACACAGTGAAGCCTGGCAAGACAGTCTAAGATATAGAAGACCTGACTTGGATAGAATGTCTGGACTTAGAAGACTCACATTAAATTCTAACTCTTTGATTAATGATGCTGGTGCAATAGCTATGGCAGATTCCCTCCGTGATGACTTATGGCTGAAAGGTATGGTATATGTACATTACTTGGGTCTCAACATTAGCAGGAGTCCAGACACATAGACACCATATTTTGATTGCCAAATTTATTAGGCAGTAGTCTGTTAGACCAATGGAAAGTTTACAGAAAACTGCAGTGGGAACAGTTAAATCTGACTACCATTGCAAGAATTAAAATTAAAATTTTAGACCTGTAAATTACCAACATACTGGTAGTTGTTTGGCTCACATGCTGTCTTATAAGGTTTCATACAATCTCAGCACAGTGCTGCAAATATCAAGGTATTATGATAGAGGATATTGAGAACTAATGTGTAAAATAAAATATTTTGTGTATATTCAGACTCATCTCGATATTATGTATTCCTTTCCCACTTTGGGGCGAGTGTGAAACCTTCAGATGTGTCCAGCTGATTGGATTTCATGTCCAACCTCATTGAGTGTTCACTATGCTTGTTGTACAGTTTTGTTAAAAATGCTAGCTAAGACATGTTAATATGCAATAAACATTGATTGATTGATTATTATTGTACTGTATTTCTCTAGGGAAATCATACTTCATTAATTTCATTTGTTGTTGTTACTGTGTGTGAGTAGATTACAGTGTTGCTTCAAGGACATTCGCCATATCATCATTCCAAAACCCATAAACCATACCAAACTGTGGATATAACTACATCATTTTTAGGCTGGTGTACAAAGATATACATTGTATGGTATGGTATGATACAGGAAATGTGTGTGATGTGTTATACGAAGTACATGTTGACTGATCTTATACTAGGGCAACATTGTCAGTTTCCATCGTGCATGGGGGGGGGGGATCTCTCCAATAGTCAGTCTGTTTTACTGTGTCTCTGCCTTGGGGAACCAAACTGTTGGTGTGATCCACAGTCTCTTGTAGAAACAGATGTATAATGTTGTATTATTAACTGCAAAACAGTCAGTAATTTATTCCAGCAATATGTACAGACTTATTTATTTATTTATTTATTTATTGCATCCCCTTTGTATCAGGGGCTCACTAAGCATGTTAAGAGCAGCACTAATAGAAAATTAAAATACATACACTACTAAAAATTAAAGAAGATATGACTAGTAAATCACATACAGAAACAAGAATCCAAATTTTTTTTTACGAAAAACAAGCTTTTTAAAGAACTACTTTGCATTTGAATCTTTGAGTAGAAACTTTCTTGCAATAATTTGTTTGTTTGTGTCTCTCCTCAGCCCTTGATATGCAACAGTGTGGAGTATCAGATATAGGAGCTAAAGCTTTACTGGATGTTTTAAAAACTAACTCTACTCTAGTAGTTTTAGATCTAAGGAAAAATCCACTTATTGGTGAGTATATGTAGACTTTACTATCCATGGCTTGATTATGAATGAATGAAAACTAAGCAGAAACTAACCTCTGTGTTAAGACTAAGGGAAAATACTAGATTGACAGTTTCCTTGACAACAAGATGGCAACAAGATGGTGCACAAGCAAATTTCTGGACTTATTTCAACTTGATCAGTAACAAATTTTAATTTGGCAAAGTTTTAAGGGATTTTTCACACAGATTGAGTGTATATGTGCTATCCAGCCTCTGTGTTACGAAAGTGTATCGTAAAATTTCAGATTAATGATTTCCTTGACAACAAGATGGTGGTCAACCAAGTTTCTGTAATGATTTCAACAGGACCAGGAACAAGCTTTGATGTTTGCCACAGTTTTGAATGCGGTTTCATACAGATTGGCATATTTAGTAATGTAGTCATTATCAAACTTAAAAATAAGTGAATCCAAAAGATCCTAACCAAATTATTGTGGAAAATGTATTTGTTCAAACTAAGGCGTAAAAAAAAATTGTGTGGTTCCGATTACATTCAATTTAAAAATAGGTGGGGTAGGTAGATTTTTTATTTTATTTTATTGTATATTTTTTTTTCATGTGTGAGTGTCTAGTTCAGGTTTTGCATTGTTTTCCAAATGGTCTCTGTGTTGTTTATTTCTTCCTATCAGATGTACAGCCATTACAGATTGGAAGAATAGTTTTATATTGTCTTTTTAAGTTTCCGCATCCACTATTTCTTGTAATTTTCACAATTTTATTATAATTATTTTTCTGGAATATGTAAAAAAAAGTTTAGGGTCGGCATGAAAAACAAGGTGGGGTCAGCTAACTGGAACCAAACAACTATTTTTTATTTGGCATGAGCATGAAGTTGTACATTAACCTTGAAAGCATAATGTGGAAAGCTTTTTGCCAAAGAAAAGTGTGAAAAAAAGTACTTAAGAAGTGAAAAAATGGAAATTTGAAAACATTGAGGACAAATATAGTTCATTATACCACATGCAAGCCAAGTTGTACGTTGTGTTTGAACAGAAAATGTGGAATATATACCCTGGTAGTTCTACATCATGACACAATGTCATAGTTTTGTAAAGGTCGCAAAATGAGTGAAAACAATCCAAATTATCTTTATTTTCCACATTTTTTCTAGAATTAAGTTTGTCGAGGTATAATCATGTATTATTCTACAATACTTTCCTTCATTCAACCATAAAATATTCCTGGCATAAAGGGGTTTGTCACTCTATTCGTCTTTGACTCATAGTGACAAGGCTCCTTATTGGGCCTGGGGGATGTAGCTAATTGTAAAAGTAGTCTGTAAAATGTGAAAAGTAGGTTTGAACAAAACCCATAAATCTACTCAATGATAGAAATATATTGGCTGAAACAAAGAATTTTAACAAAAACCTGAAAAAGTAGCCAACACATTAGTGTTGAGTAACCAGTTTTTGCCACCTATTGGCCCTTATCTACATCCCTGCTTATGATCCTTGGCTGAAAAAAGAAAATTATGAGGGAATATTATCTAAGTATTGATACTAAGTAGACAATTCAGCTGTTAGAATGACTCAGTCTTAGATACCTATGACTTTACACAGTGATTCACATATAGTGTTCTGTATGAGTCATACACAGAAATTAACTGATATTCTTAGCAAATCATTACTTTTTATTTCCGTCTGAGAATTCGACAGAGACAGTACATTTGTGGGTGAGGCTACCTTGTAGAGGACATTAGATGCAGTTATAGGGGTAACATGTGTCGCTACCTTGAATGTGTTTTAACTCATTTTCCTGTTTTCTTTTGATCTTCAAATCTAAGTTCTTTGTTCTGTAGTGCATGCGAGCTAGATCTAATGTTTGATTTGTATGTACTATTTTGCAATTAGATGTACGCAGTTCACAGATAGTAATATAAAGTGTTATCACTCACCATTACAACCATTCACTTTGCATGCATATTTTTCAATCAATCAGTTCATGAGAAACAAAGCAAAATAACAGATTGTGATGTAGCCATGCCATGAACTACCAACTGTAGAAGTTAAATTCAAGCCCTGGTTTATACAGTAGAATTGTGACCAGAAAAGATTAAACACGTTTTTTATATGTTTTTTATTGATGTCTTGACAGACAGGGATTTACTTAAAGACGTGATGGAACAAGTACTTATCAACAGTGGTGGACAGGAGACAGAGGTAAGATTAACATAAAATCAGCTCATTTCTTGGGAGATAGAGGTAGAAGTCGGCTGATTTCTTGGGAGACAGAGGTAGAAGTCGGCTGATTTCTTGGGAGACAGAGGTTAGAAGTCAACTTGGGAGATAGAGGTAGAAGTCGACTGATTTCTTTGGAGACAGAGGTAGAAGTCGACTGATTTCTAGGGAGACAGAGGTAGAGGTCGGCTTGGGAGACAGAGGTAGAGGTCGGCTGTTTTCTTGGGAATAATCAGTCATTCATTGTAACATTGATACTGATTGCTAGAAATGTCATGTGTATGGACATGTGGCGAATGAAGCTACAAACAGAAACTAAAACATTTTATTAGAATTCAACGTGTCAATATAAATGTGAATGCTTTGAATATTACCTTGCAAATATTGTGGTGAATGAGACTCATTTATTTAATGATAAATAAAACTTTATTGGCAACTTATAATGTTGTGTTTAGTTTAATGTGTCATTAACAACTGTGTTACGACTTACGTGATACTGTTTTTTTTGTCAGGGTAACTTTGTAAAACTCAAACAAGAAGGCTAAACTTTGAAAAGGTATTTTTTGTAAAACTCTGTAGCAAGGGATTATTTTAAGAGTCTTAGATTTTTTGCTTTTTTCCCATAGTATAAATGGCTGAAAATAACTTCTCCAAGAGAAGGAAGTAAAAAGTCAAAATCTCGTAAGAAAACAAAAACACTGAACAGCAGCTTTGGCAGAAAGACAACAATTCGTATTAGTACTGGTGCATCCAGGTCACGAACTAGATCAGCTGTGTCAACGAGAACTATCAGTCGACATTCCGGGAATTCACCACCAGAGGTGACTAAACCAGGACCAGGATTTATACCTTGGAGGACAGCAGCTAGAGCTTCCAGACACATGTAAGTATTATCATGGCAACCAGTTGTAGATTGATGACAAGAGAATGTAGAGCTGTTTTGATGTGACTACAATTTTGTGGAGTGTTAAAGGCCCATCTTGTAATCCCAGGTTCTGTTGTTGGTATTTTATCAGTGGAGATATAATAATTACTTAGGATTATTCTTTTGTTCTGGACCAACTTTTTCTCTAGCTCTGTCAGAAAACTGTTTTTCACACCTAAATTTTAATCCTAGTCAACATTGGCCTTTATGATTTTGAAACTAAACAATTTATGAAGAACACTGACGTTACAATACTGTAAACCTGGAATTTTCGCTAAAGACTTATTTTCACTGGAAAACAAAAATGCAAAAATAAATAGTGACTAAAATGCCTTCTTGCACATGAACACAATGTACCTGTCTGGTGAAAATTAGTCTTTGAGAACTTGTTGAAGACTGTAAAATTGCAAAATTTTGAAGTAGTGAAAATATCTAGTTTTACAGTATATGGCTTATGGCATGTTTATTACAGGGTAATTTATTTGTCACGTTCAAAATAATGTGTTGGTTGCTCTTGTAAAGTAAAGGGACAATAACCTCTACAGATCTCAATTTATGTTTTTTCTTAATAACTTGTAACAATTTTACAAAGGGTCAGTGTTTCAGAAAGATTTATATCATACCTCTTCACAAAAAAGTTTGTTTGTGATTTGCCAATAATTTTTTGAGAACCTCATGTAAAATTAAATTGTGATTTGTAGGGTCAGTTGATATTTTACTTCCATGAATTCACTGTTAAAATGATATCCCTTCAAACGTCACAATTCCAGAAATTACCCAGCGGATCGTGATCCCGGGATGTTATCAATAGAAGCCAACTGTGAGAGTTCCACACCTGATATTACATCATCCACTATTCATATGCATAAATGCAGTACTCCATCTGACATGGATGCAGCCACTGACGGCACTACACCCATTACTAGTATGAGACTTTTACAGCATGACAAACAACTACAACAACATCCTAGTGTACTACTAGATAACAGTTATGAAGTAGATGTCAGACACATTAAGGATTTACAAGTGGAATTAGAGGAAGTGAAAAGAAGATTTTTTGTGGAAAGTAGAGCCAGGGCTGCAGGTGATGCCAGGATAGTGGAGGTAGGTGGAGTTCATTTCCTGTGTTCTATTTGACTTGGAATATATAAGTATCTAGTATCGAATTAAACTTTTGTTGCAAACACAAACTTGAATAGTGGGTCAATCTGTTGACAAAAACTGAAGTGTGCAGTCGAAAATTTCAGGTACAATTTTGGAGTTTGTGTTTGGAACAAAAGTTGAATTCAATACTATGGTTTACAAAAAGAGATTAATTTTCATTTGAAGTAATACATAAGTATCTTTTTTTTATATAAACAAATGTGGACATTAGCTGTGCCAAGCATCGTGACAAAGAAAGCCCCTAGTCTGAGAGCCAGCCGTTGGTCCACGTATGTAATCACTCAATACCCCAAAAAGTGCATTTTATAAGTGGAAGGAATGCCTGGATCTGTCGGGCTAGAACCAAACCCCCTAAACCGCCCCCATCCCCATTAAATCAAGTGGTTCACTCACTGCAGCATAGAGAGGGTTACTCTACTATATAGAGAGGGTTAAAAACAAAATGAGCACAAGTGAAAAATTATGAAATTGAGGGTGGCTTGGACAGTTAAACTTGAATCTGTTCTTCAGTACTAACCTGGGAAAGTAATTATTTTGTTTGTCATCAATATTAAGCCATTTAATGTAGGCTACTTAAAAAAGTAATTTTTTCTCATAAATTGTAAGCATAGAAAAATGTATGTTTTTGTAGCTTTGTAGCCTAGAAATAAATCACAAAGGTAGGTTCTCATAACTGTGAGGCTAAGCCTCTTTTGCTTTTGGTATAAAATATAAGAAATTATACTTGTATTTAAAGCTTTCCTCTATTTTTTTTTTACTCCAGTTGGAAGTTGAAAACAGTCGTCTTAAACACCAACTGCAGTTAATGGAGGCAAGAGGACCGTCATCACCCTTTAGAACAAAGCCTATAGGAATGGACATTCCAGATTTTGAAGATGAAAGTGTCTTGGACAGTATAGAAGCTTCCTTCAATAAATTCCATGCATTCCTTGATCTGCTGAGAGATGCTGGGTAAGAAACAGTGTAATGTTTTGCGTGTAATATATTTATCTGCATATTAATTAGGTGATTTGCATATAATATACGGTCCTTTATCTGCTTAGAGATGCTATGACTGAAACATTTTGCACATGTATCTGTACTTGCCATTTCAGTTTGTAATATGCTAATTTTCTGTCTCTCTGTCTGTGTTTGCTTGCAGTCTTGGTCAGCTGTGTACTCTGGTGGGTCTCACACCAGAAGACATCAGGAGACCAGGAGTAGCATCGATACTTCAGCAGCATCAACCCCAACCATACCAACCCCCTCCCTCCACATACAAACAACCCCCACCCCCACCTACAGTACCTCAGGAAGCATGGAATCAGGAACCGTCACAACCAGGGCGACAACAGAATGGCAGTGACCTCCATGACAGGGCTGAACACCATGTACCTGAAGACAAAGAAACACATGAGGTAGAGGTCAAGGCCAATGAGAATGAACTTGACCCTGATGAAGAGAAAGATTATGAGGATGACTTTGAGGTTGAGGAGAATGAGTTGATTGGTGATGGGGAGCAAAAAGTAGCTATCCCCCCAGCCCATGTTAATGGGGGGCATGATAGTGATCAGATTGATTCCATGCAGGCTGAGGTTGCCCCCCAACCTATTGTGATTGGAGAGGAGGAGGGTTCAGAAACATAGAAATGTGTGATTAGTGATGTAGGGGGATTAGGGGAGAATTAAGCCATGTAGGTCATTTTTCGGGATTACCCCTAATGTCAGTTCTCTCCACAAAGAGTAGAGTCTGTAAGGTATACTGCGTCGTGGTGCCTTCACTCTTCGGTCGATGAACACGGACAACACAACATATCTTACTTGTTCTACCAGAAACTTATGCAATAGAAATCGATCTTGAATTACTTTTCTTTTGTTTTATCAAAGATACTTCTTATCGTATCACACGCAAGCCAAGTTGAACAAGTTCAAACAAAAAATATGTGATTTATACTTTGGGTGTGCTATGCCATGACAATGCATATCTACAGTATTTGTTCTATGATGCTTGCAATATGAGTCAAAACATTCAAGATACCATAACTCTTCCAGTTTCTTTCATAAATTGTGCTTGCATAGGTATATTTGTGTTATTCTCCAGTATTTTTCTTTAGTCAACTGGAAAATACTTGTGAGGTTGGGGTTTTGTCACTTCTAATCAAGTGACAAGGCCCCTTAGGTCACTCATATTTTCTCCAGCTGAACAAAGAATATATTGGAGAATAATATCAAAGTATTTGATGTGTAAGATCAAGCTAGCATGTAGAATTGCTACAGAATCACCCAGACATTCTCAGTCTTGTTATTTATCAGTTTTCATTCAGTTTGATGTTTTGGTGCTAATATGATTTTGTAATTTATATGTTAAAAATCATAATATAAAACTCTTTGTGGAGAGACTTACAAAACTGATGACCTTAAATTTCATCCAGAATTTAGAAGATATTCTATACATTGGTAGGGGAGAGTATGGTGTAGATTTGGAGGGGTAGCATTGGGAGGGGAGATGTGAGGAGGAGAGGGTTTGGATGTAGACTGAAAGATTCATCATCATTGTGTACACTTCTGTAATCACTCATTAAAGGAAAAGGAAACCTTCTAAATTCAATATTTTTGGTAAAAATTTGAATATTAAATGATATGAAATGTGTTGGTTATATATTTTCACATATTAGTATGGAGCTGGCATCAGACAGAACTTAGGTGGAAGTGATGTATAGGCCATTGCAGACTGCAAACAGGAAATTGAGAATACAGCGCCCTTGCTCAAATTGGGAATATCATACCTCATTGTACCATTTCTTTGTCCTATGGTATTCTGTAGAAGTGTAAATCAGGGATGTTTTTCGTATTGTTCAGAGATTGAGGAAAGTAGCAGTGCTCTATGATTAACTGAGTAACATATACCATGTATACCCCCAAGGTACACACAGACAGGAAGTAGAGCGCCATCGTGGCAAATTTTAGAAAGGTCTATTGGCCTTGGTAGGCAACTTCCATTATTCATACTGTCAACTGTTTCTATTGTTATGGTAATTATAGAACAATACAAGTAGTAAACCAGTTCTCTACCAAGGCCCATATATCACTTCCGACTTCAGTGCCAGCTCCTTACTGATAAGTGACAATGAATAAAAACAGCGCATTTTATCTTATTTACATGTAACATCCAAGCTTGTATCAAACATAGTGAATTCACTATTCTTGCCTTTTAAGAGTTAAGAGGAGTACCAGCAGTGACAAATCTTTCAATCCAGGGGATGTAGTGGACAATAAGGTGTGGATAATATGTGTTAAGGTGCTCAAGAGGAGAAGAAGATAATGATATGGAAATCAAAATGTTAAGAAAATGGCATGCATACTGATATGAAATATGCACTATGTAATCATTAATATAAAAGGCAATATTAAACAGAGATGAGAATAACATTACTTTTCATATTTATGTAATTAAATGCCAGGGAATTATGTTGTATTTGTTATAAAACACATCCATTTATGGTTTAGAATTTGTGTGTAGAAAAAAATTCTAGTAATTATGGGTAGAAAAAATTGGAAATCAAGCTATTGGCAAACTATTTTTTGTTGCACGTATGTTTATATTAGCTATCAATGGATTTTGGTGTAGTTATTCTCACAAAAGGGTGGCATCTCTGATAGCAAGTTTGCCTGCACTTTGAACCTTGTTCAGTGTTTACACTATCTTGAATACAGAGTGATTGTATCCACATAACCAAGGCACTGCTATCATTCCCTTGTATAACCTACCACATACAACAACAGTTGTTGTTGTAGTTTGAGTTTGTGTCTATCTTAGTTTGCCCATAGTTTGATTTTCATAGTAGTAAGTAAAGTCAAATGATAAAATCATTCTGGAGACTCGCTGAATATGAAAATGACTTTATTTCCCATAAGGGTGTTCCCTATGCTTCAAAAAATTGTTCTTCTGTGACTTGCAGTTAGAGTCATGCATAGCCTTGAACTTGTGTTCACCATAGACCATTTTATCTCACTGTAGAACAGGATAGCATGGATTCCAGACAAGCCAATGCCACTGTACCAACCATAAGACTGTTTTCCTATGGTTGCAGCCAGAAATTATAACCTTGAACTTATGCTCACTATAGGGCATTTTATTCCCTGTAGAAGAAGACAGCATGGACTCTCATCAGTGTGTCCTCTAATGATAGCCACATTTTGTTGTTGTGAGTCAAAATGATAAAAACTGGCATTTCTTGTGAGTCACCACATAGTAAGAGATAGAGGAACACCAAATTTTGATGTGTCACTAGAAATTGTGTGTCAGTGGCCCATCAAACTGGATATAGAGGGCACACTGACTCTTGATCAATATTGCTCTCAGTTATGATTTCTTGGTATTGAAGTATAATAATAAGATTATCAAAACGAAAATATGAAATATAATGTCCCTCTCATCTGTGTTTGCCATACAAAAGATAATATCAGGGAGATATGAATTATTAATACAGGATAATTTATGCAGTTTTATATTATTATCATAAATGTACTTAACTATAGGTGTTATTAACCATCATTATTGTAGTTTATGTAAATATTTTTTTTTTTGTAATCTTAATTAATCAGACCACTGTCTATAATAATATGCAAATTCTGACACTAACACAACACGCATGTATAATTTGTGTTGATCTTCACGATATGAATTTATGTAAAATAAGTTAATTTATTGTTGCAAAATAGTTTTGTTTTTTTGTACTAATGAAAATATTGTAAATAATTGATAATTCTATTTTATTTGTGGATGATTGATTAATTTATTTTTGTGCTAGTTTATATGAAATCCATTTAAAAGTAAAAAACTCACGATTGTATATTTTTTTTAGGCAGTGAATGCATGCTTTTTCAACTTTGCTTTATATTAAAATTATTCATTGAAGTTAATGAATTTGAATCTCATTTGCATGGCATGATTTTTTTTTTAATTTCAAATATTAGTAGCCCAGAGACTTGTCTTGGTGTTAATATCTCAAGATGTTCTGTACATCAAGTTAAGGGTTTTGCCCTTGGAATTAGCACAGACTTGTTCTGAATTTGGAATTACCACCAGCTCTGCTAAATTTTAGTGGAATGTATATGTAAACATATGATGTAACTGCATCACCACCTGAGGGTAGCTAATTATAAATGCCTGAAGATCTCCTTACAGGAGAAATGAAGATGCCTTGGTGTTTCATGAATGAGATGTGATATTTTTTTTACACACAGAAACATCCTCAAATAGAAAAGAAACAATTATTGAGGTGCTGTGAACAGTGGGATGTACAAGTAGTCAAGTTACCATGTTGATTATCAGTTGAGAAGTAAGCAATTGAATCATCAAGTCCATGTATAATTCTTTTAGCAGAAGCATGTTTTCCACTGCACTGTGAAAGAATAGTAATGCTTTATCACTTTTCAATGTGATTGAGCCAAGGATCCTGTTGTGTGTTTGTATTGTGTCTGTTATTGTTAGTCTAAAGTTGAATTGTGTCTATCTTTGTGTCAAAAACATCATCTCCCATGAGTGGAACACCAAGGCAGCTTCATTTCTCCTGTAGATTTAGTAAAGAAATATGTGGTCAAATTCAGAACAGAGTTCTGTGCTTTTAAGGGCAAAAGCCTTAAGTTAGCTTGTTGTGGAAAGCTTGTAATAGTAATACAAGACGAGGTAGGCTACCGTTTTAGAGAAATGTGTATTTGTAGAATTGCAGCATGTAATATGTGACTGTTATTCCTTGCATTGGACCGGGGAAATGTCAACTGAAACAAGATACTTGTCAAAAGTGATAGAAATGTTTAGTGATCACATCTCTCTTATGATTTCAATTAACTTGTAGATAATCAGCTGGTTGTAAGGCCAGTGATTTACTTTTCAAAGACCAAATTTACATACTACCGGGTAATTGAAAACATGAAACAAAGAAACAAGTTTGAAATCAAACTACACCTGCTCAGTGACCCCCATTTAATTCTATTGATTATTTTTTGAAGTTTTCCGTCATTTTGGATGGCTATATGTACAGAAGAATGTAAGTCTGCAAGTGTATGTATGTGATGTGTGTGTGTTTGCAAGATGTGCATGGTGCACGTGTGTCATATGTGTTTGTGTATGTACATGTTTGTGTATGTATGTATTTGTGTGTATTTATGTGTATGTATATATGTGTGTGTGTGTCTGTGTATGGCTGTCTGTGTGTCTGTCTATGTCTATTTGTCTCTATGTATGTATACTATGTATGTATATATATGTATGTGTGCATGCATGTGTGTGTGTGTATGTGTGCATGCATGTGTGTGTGTGTGTGTGTGTGTGTGTGTGTGTGTGTGTGTGTGTGTGTGTGTGTGTGTGTGTGTGTGTGTGTGTGTGTGATAGTGACAAGAAAAAGATCTAACTGATCAGTAGAGGTTTTGCACTGTCTTCCATACAGTGTGAATTTGACATACAATGACAATGAAGTATTCCCTAGTAGCTATCAGTGTAATTATTATACAATGTGAGATTTATCTAAAACATTACCAGTTTGTCATTATGTTGTTCATCTTTAAATCTGCCATACTGTTCTTACATTTAGAGTTCCTTGTATGAAATCAGTTATACAGCATGGCCAAAATGTGTGGAGTGAGGTTTGATTAGAAATTTTTATTTTTGCACTTTAGTTATAGTGATCTTTCTGTTTTCTTTTTCTTTAGGTGATAAGTTGAGATGACATTTCCTTCACTGGTCCTGCTCTTCATCTATGTCTGCCTTGTCTATATCTACTGCTCATCTTTCATTTGCATCTGTCAATGCACGGTGGCTTACTGTCCTCATTGCACTGTTGTATTTCACATTACATGTAGTTTAGTGGCATCACAGAACTATTGTGTAACACCACAATGGTTAAGTAGCATCACAGGGTTTATTATTGCACCACAGTGGTTCACAGATGTCACTGAATGTTTTTTAGCATAACAGCAGTTTAGTGATATTACAACAATCTTCTAACATTGCAGTAATTGAGTGACACAACTGTACTCATCGTTGCAAACCACGACCGTTTTACGGTACCATTCTTAACGAGCCAGTTTGAAGAAATAACAGCTCTCGTTTGCGAGAATTAACTGTTCTCTGCTTTGGCATCACAGTATTCAGTTTTACTACTGCTTTCTTTTTTGCTAGTTGCCCTGTTACAAGTTATTTAATGGGTAATGTGTAGCTTGCCACCGGAATGAATGATTTTATTTGCCATATGGAGTGTGCCCTCAGTGGCAGAACATCAACATCATACCTTATACCAGTTTTACAAAATTGAATGCACAGCCATTTGTAATATGTAGATATGTCATGACAACAAAGTTTGCGCAGTCAACAGTATGTGCAACAATTTATGTAAATTTGTTGTGATAAAGTTCAGACTGTTAGCAATGAGTACAACAATTAATGCAAATTTGTTGTGATACTGATAACAAAGTTTACATTGGCAAACTTGAAATTTCTGAACTATAGTTCAGATATCAGAGACTTAATTCTCTTTGAAGTTTTACATTCCAATAGATAGTTAATCAATCAGGTATTCCATTCCATTGTATGCGACTATGCAGTTGATACTTCCTACTATGACAATGTACACATTAACCATCAACAGTTGACATTAACGTCGATGAAATCAGCATCACAAAGTGTGCATGGCGTGTAAACATGTAAGACTGTTCTGAGCTGTCTACCAGCATGTAGGGACGGCTTGGAATGTTGCTTAGAAAATGCTGTTAATGCTGTTCATCAGCATAAAGTGCTGGAGCATTTTAGTGTTCTACATACACACACTGACTACTTACCATCAAAGCTAACATTTTAGTGTTATACACGCACACGCGCGCACACACACACACACACACACACACACACACACACACACACACACACACACACACACACTGACCATCATAGCTGGTATTTTAGTGTTCTATACACACAAAGACTCAATCCTCACCATAAAACTATTATAATTTCACTGGAATACAGTCCACATCAATGATGAATCAATCAGCTTAGATAACACATACAGTCTTGACAACAAATTGATTGTATACTTTCTGACCAATTTCATCAAGACTCTCTCTCATTTACACTGATTTGACTGTATAACAGTAAATCATTGTATGGTTTAGTCAAACACTCTCTTGAGTCAAACCAAAATGTACAAAGCCTTTATTAGGAGGAACTTAAATATACTCAGATCACATGAAAAAAGTTCCAGTCTAAGTGAGTTGATATCTAGTATTTAGTATGCCTCATGACTTTGGACTGTTAGCTATTTGCCAGATTGTCAAATGACAGTGTTATGGAATAGCGCCCTCTACAATAGTTTTAGGGAGAATAATGTGAAATTAATCTTGAAATCAGGAACTAAGATAAATACAGATGCATGCCGTCTTGTATCCTATAGTTGGTTTCCTGTGGAAGTTTTCAAACCTTGTGTATCTTTGATAAGAGAAATACTGTCTTTAAAGGATGTTTGTCATATGATTACTTATAGTACATGTATATAAACATTGACATACAGTTGTTTTATCGTATACAGTTTCCATTTGATTAACATAATATCCAGTTGTCACTTTCTTGTTTCATATCATTACATTTCAACCACCAATCATTACACTTGTTACATTTCAACCACCAACCATTACACTTGTTACAATTCAACCACCAATCATTACAATTGTTACATTTCAACCACCAATCATTACACATGTTACATTTCAACCACCAATCATTACAATTGTTACATTTCAACTACCAATCATTACACATGTTACATTTCAACCTGGTCCACCAATCATTACACCTGTTACATTTCAACCACCAATCATTACACTTGTTACATGTCAACCACCGATCATTACACCTGTTACGTTTCAACCACCAATCATTACACTTGTTACATTTCAACTACCAATCATTACACTTGTTACATTTCAACCACCAATCATTACACTTGTTGACATTTCAACCACCAATCATTACACTTGTTGACATTTCAACCACCAATCATTTTACTCGATACATTCAGTAAATCAGGGATTAGATCACATTTCAACCTTTAGTCTGTCTTCCAACTTTTCTACTTTTGTATTTTTCCGATTTTAGAATCATTCATCTTATACACACACATGTAAACATATGGAGAAAAACATTCCAAAGAAAGAGTAACACACTTTATATATGAAATGTTAATCTGATGAAAAAAGAGGCCCAGATATGTGTTGTTGCCTTGCGTTTTTGCCCAGTATGTAAATACATTGTAAACAAGGGGAGGACAAAAACAGAAGGCAAGAAAAATGATGGATAATGCTATTCTCTCTTTTATATCAGCTTTTACAAACATATTATATTGTGTGTGAAATGTATTGTATACGCTAACCCTTCCTCTGTACATCAACCAGTGTGTAACAATAGAGTGACAATTAATCTCTGTGGTTATGAATATTCATACATCAATTTCTTACAATATTATTGTCCAGAAATAGTATTATGTAGACACTTTGAATTTTGATATCTGCATAGCATTTTGTAGCCTGGAATCCATGCAGATGGTGGTTTTAATTTGTTATTTGTTATGGGGAAATCGGAATTCAAAATCCCCAATTGTCTGGATTCTAGGCTAAATATTTTACATGATGCTAGGGGGTCAAATAGAACATGGCTTAGTATTTTACATCATTCTAGGGGGTCAAATATAACATTATGGTTGACTTATTCTCATATGCACCTTTAATAATGCATGTGTAGTCTGTGGAGTGGAAGTCATGGTATCAACCAAGAAATTGGATAATTGTTATTTCTGTGTTGCACCTAGGTGGTAAAATTATATTTCTGGTGACAAGGATTGTATTGTAGTGGTTTGGAGAAAAGTATGTGATAGTTGACTACCAACAACATCAGGTGGTAGTTTGTCTGTATACACAGTATGATGATTATAAAAATGATGGCTTGAGTCTTCGACCAATTTTATGCTTCAGCTGGTTGTGATAGTCTTGTTACAGTTTCGATTACAAGTGAAAGTTTGGGTAAAAATAGACCAGAGATTTGTAGTTGGCAATCTAACAATTCTATACAAACAGCAAACTCAATGTTGTGTTTTTTACCACCTATTAAAAATCAGTTCGAAATTTTAAATTACCATCGAGAGCTGTAACCGATCGTGTCCATACAGGACTTATATTCTGACTGAAAGGTGGAATTAGGTCTAAAACCGTAACCATTTGAATGAAGTAGTCAGTTACAAGTGGTCTGTCAATGTATGATGGAGTACTACTGACATACTCTGTTGTGAAGTTGATGCGTTCGTTTCTATGGATACCCAGCTTGACATGTAGTCCAGAAAAATGGATCAAGAAACACAGAGTTTGTTATTGGTATAGGAGCATTAGATTAGAAAGTCAAAATCAAAGACAAGTCTCTGGTTTAGTATATAAGACAGTAATGTATGTATGTCATTTGAAATAATTATTGCAAATTTATCAAAATGAAATCAGATATTCACTTTGTACTTGAGGTTTACCATTTCCAATGAAATTATTGAAACTTGTAGAGAAAGTGTGTTGTTCATCAAACAAGACTATAGTCTGTAAGGTACGCGCGATGGGGCACCCTCACACATCGGCCAACCCCAAACTGGTGAGAGGAGGGTAGTGAGGGCGGAACATATCACGACGTATCTTACAATCTAAGAAGACTATAGTTCATTCTAAACTAAATTATCATAAAAACAAACAAAATATGGAATTCTGCTGGTGTCATGTTATTCATAAATCATAATAGGAAATTATGAAATGATAACACTGTAATTTCAATTTACCAGTAATTTTCACACTACTCCGAGACTATATTAATTCCAAATTTCAAAGTAAGTTTTCTGTTAAGAGGAAATAAATTATTGTTCTTAAACTATTGTACTGTTGGTGTCAACCATTACAGTAGCCATAGCAACCATTGCAGTGGTCATGGCAACCATCACAGAGGCCAGTAAAACTAATTGAATATCCATGACAACCGTTACAATGGCTATGGCAACTGTTACAATGGCATTCACAACCATTCCAATGATCATGGCAACCATTCCAATGGTCTTGCCAACCATTACAGTGGCCATGGCAACAATTACAATGATCATGACAACTGTTATAATGGCTGTGGCAGCAAATACAGTGGCCATTGCAACTGTTACAACAGCCATGACAACCATTACAATGACCATGGCAACCATTGCAGTAGTCATGGCGACAAACAATGGCCATTGCAACTGTTATTCAATAGAGTGCATAGGCCAACAATTATAGTGGTAAGACACAGGACTGTGTAAAAAAGTTTACTTATTAGAGGAAAGGAAAGTAGCATTAAATGTTTACTGTAATTTTCTCAGATAAAATAGTGACATGGCTTGATTTCTAAATTTACAAGCGAGAATTGTAAAGTTGTAAATTATATTTTTCAGTGTTGCTTGTAAAGAGTTTTGCTTGTAGAGATACATGTAATGTATTGACTACAGTTGATTTCATCTCACAAATAAAGTTTACGGCATTCCAAATAAAATGAACTTTAGTGTCGACTATGTGTGGTTTGTTGCAGGTTATCACTTAACAAATACAATGAAATACAATACAATACAATACATTACAGTGCAGTACAATACAATACATACAGTACATTACGATACAATACTATGCAGTACAATACACTGAATCCCCAATGCTATGCAGTACAATACATGTAATACATTATGATACAATACTATGCAGTAAAGTACATTGCATACGTTATGATACAATACGATGCAGTAAAGTACAATACACTGATACAATACTATGCAGTACAATACATACGATACATTTTGAAACAATACGATACAATACAGTACATTGAATACATTATGATACAATACTATGCTGTACAGTACATTCAATATATCATGATACAATACTATGTAGTACAATACATTCAATACATTAAGATACAATGATATGTAATACATGATGATACAATACTATCCAGAACAGTACAATGCATGTAATACATTATGTGCAATACTATATGCAATGCAATACAATACAATATTGAACACATATTGCCTGGCCATGAGGGCTATAGCACCCGTTTATTACACCCGAGGGACTGTGTTACCAGAAGCACATGCTATTTCCCGAGGCCAAAGGCTTGTATCGTATTGATTCTGGTAACTCACAGTCACGAGGGGGTATTGAACGGGTGCTATAGCCCGAATATAGGCCAGGCGATATGTGTTTTATAATATACCTCCTGCTGTGAACTCGCAGTGGCAGACGACATTGTCAGAAGCTGCCATTTTGACCTGCTGTGAACGCGCGGTGGTCACGTGACCATGTAAAAATTGATGGAACTATTTCCCTAGGGAAATAGTCATTCTATTTTCCTATCACGTGACTGATTCTAGTGAATCATGGCACAGCATTATCACTAGGTATATTATAAATTACAATACAATACAATACAATACTATGCAGTACAATAGTACAGTACAATTCTATGCAATAAAATGTAGTATATTCAAATACAAAACAATGCAATACCATTGAGTACACTACACTACACTTCACTATGTAATGCAATATTGTCCCAAAAGAGGCAATTTTTCAGCAGCAAAACATTTGAAAGCAAAAAAGTGCAAATGACCCCAACAAGGGATGTAATGACAGTTTGATGAACACAATTTCTCACCTCAGAAAAAAATCTTGATATTGACATCTGGGAATGAATGTTTAGGGTATTCCCTATTTATAGTTTGATATTTGAATTCAACATCTCATTCTGGTTAATTGTCAATTTAGATATTTCACTTTCTAATAATAATGTGGACATTTATAATGAATATAAGAATGTGTCTGTTCTTTGCAAGCAAATCTCTAGGCATAGTCAAGTTATTATTACCCCTTACATAGACCTATAATAGCACAATTACCCCTTTACTTCCTCAAATTCCTGGGGAGCATAAGATTCTTGCAACTTGTAATCAAAGTTGTCCTCTGTCCTACCAGGTCCCCATTTATATAGTGTAGATGACTGCGACTGGGCAGTCAATGGTGGTTTAAATTTTGCACAAGGACTTTAATAGCTATTTTGAATGGCCAGGTGTGTGCATTGGATAAGCCATAGAAAATTATTGTTTTCTGATAGAAATGTTCTGATACATATCTCGGGAAACAAGTACCTGTGGTTAAATAGCTCGTAGTCCTAGCCCCCCCCCCCCCCCCCCCCCACCGGCCCCCCGGCCTAGCCCTCGTAGAATAGGAGGGCTAGGAGGTAACATTTCAATTTGAAAAGTGATATTGATACTTATATTGGTATAACCTTTAATATAAAAAGTCTCTTATTTTAAACTTCTTAACTTTTGAGAAGGAACCATGACAAACGAACTAATGTGATCACATATGAACAAAAGTCCAGGGCAAAAGTCATAATAAAGTTTTGGTCGGTCGCTGGTCGGTCGCCGAAGTCAGTGTGTATAGCGCCCTCATCAGTTGACAATCTGAAAAAGGTCAGTGTATTCACAAGAACGCAAAAACAGCAGACAGACTGTAAACGTATTCAGTCTGCTGTACTCTGGGGGATCATGGCAGCCTGGGTCGACAATGTTTTTCCTGATATGCATCTCTGTTGAATGAAAGTCGATTATATTGCACGGTTGGAAGACACCTAAAAAGAAGGCAAAATGGTGTTCGAGTCGTTAATCACAGATCTTATGAATAAATATCTCGGCGACTTTGTGGAAAATTTGGACAAGTCGCAACTGAAACTCAGCATCTGGGGAGGTAAGACATTTTTACCTACTTTGCGGACATACAGGATAATCATACGGTCGAAATATCAAATTAATATTTCTGCGTAGTTATGTCACACATATGCTATCGGTTGAATAAATAAATTTCTCCAAAAAATATGATGTAAACTGAGGTAGCTTGCGGTTGAGAACTTCCATTTCTGGGAATCCAAAGGACACGATCGATTGAAATGAAAGTTGTCGTAGTAAGTGTAGCATGAGCGGTCGGCAGTCAAAACCTGGTATTATAGATTTAAACAATCAATACCATTTAAGCCATCTGAAAGTACATTTTCCTGGTCTGTGTTTGTACACAACACAGCCTTGTGAACTAAATATAACCCGGAAGTGTACGTGCATTTGAAGCACGAATGTCAAGTTCACAGGAGAGAGTATTTAGAGTGGGGTTCCCCGAATTCCGTGCATGTATTCAACCCAATATTAAATTACATAAGTTATGACATTACAGAAGTTATACTTAGCTGCTTAGCAGGCAGTTGGCATATCATAGTGTACAATTTAACACAGCCCCTTTAAAGTGATTCGAAATTTAAATGCAAACATGTCAGAATACAGGCAGGGTCTGGTGCAAATCAGCGTGCCAACACAGATGATGGTACATGGATGAATCATTGATGGAAGTAGTCCTGCTTGCAGACGAAAAATCAGAACTCTAACAATGTCACCGTCTGCAAGCATGACTTACGGAAGCATCACCCACAGGGAAAACTACTGTTAATTTCTGGTCGGGTCATACACATACACAGTGATACTTCCAATTCCAACATGGCACACACTGCAGTGGCAGACACTGTGGGTGGTGTGAGTTGCATTTTAGTTCGTGTTTCACTGTGTTTTATGTGTATGCTTTGTATGGGACAAGCCATAAATAAAACCTTTTTTGATCTATAGTGCATTACTAACATGGGTCATTACCCTTATAAGGAGTCAGTGTCAAAGAGAAAAGAACATAGGAACATACATAATTATATATTATGTCACCATATTGTTGTAAATAGATTGTCTAAATCACTTTTAGTTGTTGTATATTGTGTTTATTCATGTAGAAGTAGAACTTTTAACAACTTAGTACAAAGAATAAGTCCTGTTACAAAGAACAATAGACTGTAAGCACAAAGTATATAGACCATAGGCAGACGAGTGGGAGATAGTGGACTGTCTGTACACATAGATATGTGCATACACCCAAAATAAAATTCACTGATATTTTCTTTATATAATTTGAGTGTATCACTATCAGTTTCTGCCAATGTTTTTTACTGACAAAGGATCTATATATGTCATTTTAACTGTTTTAAAGAAGAAGAAAAAATGAAAAAGATAAAGATTACAAAGAAAAACCTAAACAAACAAAGGAAGTAGTCACAGGTTAAATTGAGGTCACATACCTTTGTGTATTGCTTCATATGAATACAAGGACAGCAGGGCAAGTCAGTCTCAGCTGACTATGACTTGAACAAATAAATAACAAAATGAAAGCAACTAGAACAGATCATAAGATCAATGATTAATTCATGCTAAAATCATATAAATGTGTATTGTTTATATTATGCTGTATGCAAATTTTGAAAAATTGATTATTATTTCTTTACTTGGTTTAAAGAGAATTTCTTGCATTGTTACTATTTTGTTATTATTAACTACAAAGATTTATTTTTGTTTTGTTTACCATACTGTATTCACTGAAGGCATAGAAGTGTAATTACCGGTAAATGATTGTCATTATATAAAAATTAATGAGGAGTAGAGTCTCCAGGGGTTTGGGTTGTCTGACAAGAAATTATCATGATATTACCAGTACAAGTATCTTGGGATGCTACCCTTACACAAAAAAAAGTAATAATGTACAAATGAGGGACTGAAATTTGATATCAATTCAAATAAATAATGTCTCCAGTGGCAGTGTTTAATCTTGAACCATAAATAATTTAGTTCATTAGATTAGGGTCAGAGAATAAATAATGTCTATTTTGTAAACAGAACTACACTATACAAATATACAAGTGGTCAATCCATTTAAGTTATAAGTGCTATCATGTCCTATGTTTATCCCTTCCTTTATAGTTGAGTATAACTATTAGATCACAGTATGAGTGTGTGTAAGTAGAGATGTAGTTATGTACTCAATTATTAGATAGGTGCATTGGTAGCTACAAGTGAGTAAAGGTGTCTGTAGTCACATTGTATGTCAGGTACTGTACAAATACAACTGCAGACATCTCTCTTGGACAAACGGAACCTGTTACAAACAGGGAAAGTAAACAACTGAATTGGATTAATAACACTTGGCACAGCATGTTGGAAGTACAGAGACTTGTATTACATTCTATCATTTGATAAGAACAGTTTTATTGCCACTTTATATAATAGTTCACTGTTCAAAAACAAATGTCCATAGAACTGTTCTTATCAAACCATGGTGTGTAACAGCAAGTCTCTACTGTTCCCAACATACTGTGCTAAGTGTTATTAATCCAATTCAGTTGTTTACTTTCCCTGTTTGTAACAGATTCCATTTGTCCATGGTCTGATGTCTGTAGTTGTACAGAGGATAAGGTGCATTGGTAGCTCAGCAAGTAAGAAGCCTAATTACTAGGTACATGTACATACATGATACATGTTATCTACCTACATGTATGTTTATGGTCATCAGATCGGTGCATAGGATAATGATTGTTGAACTTTGTACTACCCAAGATATACTAATAATATAAACTTTTGGACTTTTTATTTATTTTAGTTTTTGGGGGTGGGGCAGTATTGGATGCGAGGGGGCGGGCTTATACCATATAATAACATCTAGGTCCTTAGATATTGAAAATAAAATCTTATACTATAGTGAAATCTGATTACAGAGAAGGGATTGGGAGCAGTGTACCATCTAATCCAATTTGGTGTGCTACTGATATACAACAATTCCTTGTGACATACTATAATTACGTATTTTGTTATTTCTTAACCTGTATTTAGTGACTCATAAGAAAACTCACTTTTATCATGTATTAAATTTTTTAAGAAAGCGTTTTTCACATAAAATCCAAAGTGGCATGTATATTTCACATACATACATGGAGAACACGTAAAAATAGCACAACATTACACATCATAAACAGTTTGCCAGTAATAATATGAAGCCAATTTGACTTACCACTGATATGTATACATACAGTGCATACTGCTGTTCTACATGTATGTGACACCAAAAATTTGGCGTTCCTATATTCCTTACCATGTAGTGAATTACAAGAAAACACAGTGTGTATCATTTTTACTCATGACCATAACATTGTCATTTATTAGAAGGCACACTGTGGGTTTGGTTAAGTTGTGATAGTGGTGTGGTTGGGTAGATGATTCAGGAGAATGTGACACTGATAGTATACATGTCGTTTCTTACATATGTAATTATCTAATCATAATATTTTGGGCAAAATCTAGTGAAAAAGTCTGGTACCAGAACTTGGGTACATACATCTCTAAAATGATATCTAAGGTTGCTACTTTAGAGAAGTCCTTACTATATTAACAGACAGTTTGTTGTAGTAGTAGTAGTAGTGAGGTTACCTAATAATATTGGAATCTAGTTTTTGAAGTGACGACATACAATGTAGCTTGTTATATAAATAGACAGTTTGCTATAAATTGGAATTCAGAGATTATGAATTGCAAGGTTAGACCTTGACCATAGACATATCATTGCAGGTAGTTACTGCTATTTATTATGAGATTGTTATCGAGCATCATACAGTATAGTGTCAGGCCAAGTTGAATGTGTTCAAACTAAAACTATGGAATATATACCCTGGTCATTCTATATGTTATGACAAAGTGTACCTGACCTTAAAAAGCTTCCTACGTTATACAGTGATGTGGTAATCAGTTCTAGAATATTTGTGGTTACAAACAATATGACAGGATTTTAAACATTAGTTCTTGATTCATGTTTGTTATCATATTTCCCATGATGCACTGTTCAGGATAATCAAGATGGCAGTTTTGCAAGTTACCTGCATTTGTTGTGTATCAGTTACGCTTTTGGTTACTCACTATGCTGTATGACTCTCACCTTGAATACATAATGTCTTTCCTGTTCAATTTGGCACAAACCAAGTTTATAAATTTAAGTTTTTTTTATTCAAATAAAACAATAGTATAATCATGGTAATGTTGATCCACGCCTTCAGTGGTATTAAAATTGTCTTCTGGTATATTGTTGACATAGTTTCATACGGCATGATTATGGGTTTCCTCAACATTTTAGTAGGCATATACTAAATACTAAATTATACTAAATCACTGTCTCATATATATTATACCCATCAAATAGCAGGTTTGAGTCTGCCAATAGCAAATGATGGTTTAGTATATTACTTCAGTACTGTACTATAAATGAGATATGCAGCAAAATTGCCTCTTCCTCCTCACCTTAAAATTATGACTACCAGTAATATTGATAGCATACACATCCGAGAAGGTACAATGAAAAAAAACCCATGTTATATGTACCTTCCAACTTGTTAAAAGTAAAATTTCTGTTACCTTTCAACTTGTTAAAAATGAAACATAGTATTACATGTGTTTGGTTATAACCAGGTTAAAGGTATACATTGCAGTATTAGCTTTGGTAATTAACACGTCATGGCACGTGTTTTATTTGTTATTTAAAAAAAAGTCACATCGTGTCTCAGCTGGGACCCATATCCCAGATGTACTATAACAAGATCCTATATGTGATAAAAACATCTACAGCTTGTATTTATTATTCCTAACAGAAAATATGGACATTTTTAGCACAACTGCCACTGGACTTCTTATGTTTAGTAGTGTAATAGGCATGGCAAAGTGTGTGTGTGTGTGTGTGTGTGTGTGTGTGTGTGTGTGTGTGTGTGTGTGTGTGTGTGTGTGTGTGTGTGTGTGTGTGTGTGTGTGTGTGTGTGTGTGTGTGTGTGTGTGTGTGTGTGTGTGTGTGTGTGTGTGTGGTGTGTGCGTGCATGTGCGCACGCGTGTGTGTGCATGTGTGTATGTCTGTGTTTCTGTCTGTCTGTCTGTCTGTGTGTGCGTGTGTGTGTGTGTGTGTGCGTGCGTGCGTGCGTATGTGTGTATGTCTGTGTTTCTGTCTGTCTGCCTGTCTGTCTGTCTGTGTGATTGTGTGTGTGTGTGTGTGTGTGTGTGTGTGTGTGTGTGTGTGTGTGTGTGTGTGCATGACACGCGTGTGTGTGTAAACAATTTAAGTAAAAAAAAACGTTGGACTGATTGTCATGATATTTGGTGGGTATGATTACCTTGGGTGTCTAGTATAATTGTGCTGTGGAAAGCTGTATAATTTAATTGATGCTGTCATTTGTGTATTACTGTGATGTTGAGAAATGAGTATTGATTTGAACTTGAAAATATTGAAATTAGCAGAAAATGGAAGCGTTAATTAACTCAATCAATATTCAGATCTATTTTAGCTTTACTAATTAAAACAATTGATGCCTTGTTGTGATCGTTCAAAGTGTTTATTGGTTACATTCTTGTAGATAATGCATGTTTATCAGAAAATGAACCTTTTACATTATTCCATACTCTAGCAAGTATTGAATATCTTTACAAAATCTGGAAAATAGCATTTTTTTTCATCATCAATTTTCACTGGAATGCTTTCATATATTCTATTGTGTATCTTTGATAATGGTACTCATATCTACTAGTTTACAAAATTCTGTTTAATTCACTAATTGGATATCATTGATGTGATGTAACATAGCTTTTTATACAACATTGGACACATTTTTTGTAGGTTAATACAGAATAATTAGTAATCTCCTTTCATAACTGTAATTGTATATTTCTTTAAATCTTACATAATATACAAGTTAGAAAAAGAGGGTTCACAGATCATCTGAGGACTTTCATTTGTTTGTTCTACTGACATTTTACTAATTCTTAGTAATATTGCTTGTCTGTCAATCACTGTGTCAATCACCTATCAAAAAACCATTGTGTTGTCAATACATGTAGATGTGTGTGTGTGTGTGTGTGTGTGTATGTGTGTGTGTCACTGTCTGTCTGTCTGTCTGTCTGTCTGTCTGTCTGTCTGTCTGTCTGTTTGTCTGTGACTCAGTCTGTCTTACAATCACTGTGACCTGTTATTAATAAAACATACCATACATGTAAGTTGATGTCTCAGCTTGTATATGCCATTATATATTCTATCAGTCAATGTATCTGTCACACCTATCATGCTTGTGTCTCTCATATTATTTTCACAAAATGCTAAAACACAGTTCTATACTGTTTCCAATATCATGTCATGTCATTATCACTGTAATGTGAGAATAGTGATAGTAGACTGCAAGTAATTACTTGTGTACCTACAATAATCATGGTGAAAGGTTTTACTACCAAACTGGAGATACTATAGTCTAGAGTTTCAGTTAGGTGGCACAGTGTTTTTTGAACCCGACGCTATGTATTTTGTTATGAATTACACAAGCAATGCAAGCACTGATAGCACGCAAGCACAAATAAACAGTTTAAAATTTGTATTTGAATCTTCCTTGTTTCATCTGACAGTCATGTTAATATGTGTTCACAGTGAGATAAAATGTATCATTTTATATGCTTGCACGCTATCGGTGTCTGTATTTTGTTTCATGTAAATTGTAAAAAAAAATGTTGCTTTAGATGTATGAGATGTAAAAACATCGGGCTGCCTAATTGAAACTCTATAGTCACTCTGGTTTGGTAGTACGGTAACATCATAGACAATAGAGAGGTCCCTCTCTATTGTCTATGGTAACATTGAATGCTTAGAATAACGTAAAATAATCTAGAAAATTGCTATTGTTGTATTTAGCTGGTAGTAAAAGATTGATCCTTTCTGTTATAACCATTCAACATAAACATAACATTTACATAACAAATAAAATAAATTTGCAATATATTATAAAATAAAACATACAAGATTGACCTTTTACATCAGAATTTATTCATATCATTGTTTACAGATTTGATCATACATAATTTATAAATAAATATGGAGGTATTACTTTTCACAACATGTGTTGATTTTACGTGGCATACATAGTTAGATATGTGTAACATTTGGTGACCTTTTTGTTCATTTTATTTATATTGTAGCAGTGTAAGCCAATATGTATATTCAGAGTTTGAACTTACAAATTGATGTACGATATTGTTTTGATTGACCAAAAGTAGTATTTGATTATCTCAGTGAAGCACAAATTTTGTGTAATTATGTAGTTATTGTTTGTGAAAAAATTGTGGAATATACATATTTCATATACGAATATGAAATATAAATTTTTTGAAATATGAATTATGAAATGATAATTAGTGATGAAGTATGTATTGTTCATGGTTTGAAGAATCTGTAGGACAGTAGAAGTATATTATTGGATTATCTCAATGAAATACAGATTTTGTGTAATTATGTAATATTGTTTTGTGAATTTGAAAAAATTATTGAATATACATTTTTGAATTATAAAAATATGAATTATTAATTTTTTGAAATAAGTATGAAATGATAATTAGTAATGGTGTATGAGTTGTTCATGGGTTGAAGAATCTATAGGACAGTAAAAATATAGTTACTATGGAAATGGTAAATTAGGTGTGTAGGTCTGTAGCCATAGTAGAAAGATCGAAACATCACATTTGTGTCTGATTTACCATTCAAAAGTAACTATATTTTACTGTTCAATTATTAGTGAGTTTGTATATAAATGATGTTCTGAAAATCAACAAATTGTGAATTAGACATATTTTAATCCACCAAATATGAAATATATTACTCTGGTAATTGAGACTTCGGTTTACTAAGATAGCCACAAACTAAAACTATTGTCACAATATGTTGATACAACAGTGATATTAAAGCTAAATGCTCAAATGCCTGAAGGCTTGATTACCAGAGTTGTAACTTTGTGATTTGTACCTTCATGTATGAAATGGGAACAGATATTGGAAATATTATTGAAACAATAGGGAGCTGATAAGTTCTTACAATTTAAAAAAAAAATTGTTTTGTTCATATGGTAAGTACTTTTGTCACTATTGGAGTTTATAATATTCTCAGTGACTACATCCATATTATTTTACACTGCTAGGCGATCCATTAAGTTAACGTAATGACAATGCACATCAAAACCTACTTGGGTTCTATACATGTACAATGTGTCCTCTAATAATAGTCCAGTTTTGTTGTTGTGAGTCAAAATGATAAAACTGTCATTTCTTGTGAGTCACCACATAGATAGGGAACACCAAATTTGGTGCATCACTAGAAATTGTGTGTGTCAGTGGCATGTCAAATTGGCTTAGAGGGCACACTGGTCACCACTATATGTAAGAGATAGTGGAACACCAAATTTTGGTGCATCACTAGAAATTGTGTGTGTCAGTGGCATGCCAAATTGGCTTTAATAGGGGGAGGGCACACTGGTCACCACATAGTAAGAGATGAGGGAACACCAAATTTGGTGTATCACTAGAAATTGTGTGTGTCACTGTCAGTGGCACGTCAAATTGGCTTTAATAGAGGGAGGGCACTCTGATGTACATGATAATTGTTTAATGCATGGAACATTTAATACAAGTATTACGTAACTTATCATATTTCTGACAAAACATACTTTGGTAATATCATGTGATAATTGTCTAATACAGCTGTTATGTAATATATATCCTAATGATCAATAACAATAATATAGTGGACTGCAGTCTATTTTCTGAAGCGTTTTAACAAACATGATGAACCAGTTTTGAATAGATGACTAAATTATTGATTTAGTGGTACACAATTTATAGTGATGCACACCGGGAAATATCTTTAAAATCATGAAATGAAGAAGTGATACTACATCTTTTTGTATACAAAAACACCTACCCACAATTAAGATAATACTCAGTGTTGTAAAACCATTACCATGGTACAAACATTTATGTTAGCTACCTTAATAATAACTCATTGAGCAGCTTGTAATCTTTGCCGTTGCTATACAGTATACACATAGGATTAATTTCTCCATAGAACAATCTCTGTCCTACCAGGTCCCTATTTATTGCAGGGTTGATTTTGACACAATCTGACCACAAAGTTCATATCTTGTCCAAGGACTTCAAGCCATTCAGGAAAAAAATAGCAGTAGTGAGGATTGAACCAGAAATGTGTAGACTGCAAACCAGTCAAGTCCCGCTAACTGTTTGACTGACTTTACTTGGCATTCTCCAAACTTTATGACAAACATATCCATTTTCCATGCATTATCAAATTTCTATATTAACATTAGACATCTGATACTGCAAATTATACCACAGTCCACATGTACACTTAAGTTGAATGTGTTTGAACAGAAAATATGGAATTTATAGCCCGGTTGTTCTATTTCCCAACAACATGTGTCTGTATCACTGTTCTCTGGTATTCAAAATATGATTTAAAACTTTCAAAACCCCAAATATGTTTCCCATTCATTCATTTGTTCATTTGTTTGTTTGTTTGTTTGTTCATTCATTCGTTTATTTGTCGGTGGGTTGGTTGGTTGGTTGGTTGGTTGGTTCGTTTGTTCATTCGTCGCTCGTTTGTTTGTTTGTTCATTTGTTCATTTGTTCATTCATAGATTTAACCTAACATTGTTCTGCATTCAGCTGGAAAATGCATGTGACCCAAGAGTTTTGTCACTTTTAGTCTTTGACTTGTCATGACATGATCTCCTAGTATTTTCCTTTTGCTGAATGATAGAAATTCTTTATGTATAATTAGATATTGTAATTATTCCAAAACATTTTTCTTCATTCAACCAAAGAAAATAAGAGTAAACTAAGGAGCCTTGTCACTTTGAGTCAAAGACGAGCGACCAGAGTATAAACCCCCTACTTTCTGTGTGAATGTGTACAACATTGTACCATTAGTACAGTGTATGATATCTCTTAAATATACCTGACTAGTAGACAAAGAGAGAGAGAGAGACAGAGAGGTATTAGATATCAGGATGTCTGTATAAACCCCCTACTTTCTTTGTGAATGTGTACAACATTGTGCCATTAGTATGATATCTATTAAATGTACCTGACTAGTAGACAGAGAGAGACATAGAGGTATTAGATATCAGGATGTCTAGAATATCACAAATGATCGATGACATTCTATATATATAAATTATGTAGTCATATTGCATACTATCCATATTATAGCCCCTGTTCTTTTGTGATCACACATTTTATGATGTGTTTGATGTAGTGATGAGAAATTGGATATTTAAACATGTAATTCAGTCTACTATAATATATTGCAAATAAGAAAAAAGTCGGAACACATTAAATAATAACTTTGGGTATTTAAACTGTAAGTCATTCTACTTATCACGTTGCAATCAAAATAAAACACATTTATTCACTAACAGAATGTTTTATTACACATCATATTCTCAGGCATGCATATATTCATTCCAATTTCCATGCATATAGTCCTCAAAAAGACTGCTGTGTGTACTCCATCACTTTTGCCCTAGGGAAATAGAACACAACTTGTAACTAGCTCTATGCAAATTGGGGTCACCATGGGTCACTAGTCCATACCATGTGACATAATCTAAGCCAATCAGACTGTATGAAAACAATATGATATAATAAAAGTTTGTCTGGCAATACAGATTAGGATTACCATAGATAGGTTTTTTTTCAACATTACTGACCTATAGGTAACCTTGTCCGTGTTCTGAGGATAAAGTGCCAACTGACTAGACATGAACAATTTATTTTTCAATTAATAATTAATTCTTTTAATGTATGGAAACACATTTTATGGGTAATTGGTTATGATGTGATAAAAATGTTGATAAATTATGAATGATAAAAAGGTTATATTTGAATATGTTGAATATACTTTGTTGTATACATTGCGGTTCTACTGAATTCTCCTGATAATGATTTTGTATTACACTTATAGACTACATGTACGCAGTGTATAACATGTCTATTAGTTGATTCTAAACATGTTACTTATTTCAATTTTAAATTTAAAAAAAAAAATATTGTAGTCATAGATTCAGCCACTATAAGTATATGTAACAGCACGAGAATTTTGAATATTTAGATGTTATTCTCCAATCATTTTCTTCGTTCAGCCAAGGAAAATATGAGTGACAAGTCTAGCGACTCGTGACAACCCTTAGGTCAGAAGTATTTTCCAGCTGAATGAACAAAAATATTGGAGAATAACATAATTATACCAGCGCCAATAATATCAAAGAAAAATCAAGGAAATTAATGGCAATTTTGAACGTATTGACTCATATTTTGAACACAGCAGAACCAGCACAGTGATGTAGACATGCATTGTCATGACATAGATGCGCGTTGTCGTGATGTAGAACGACCAGAGTTTGGCTCAACTTGGCTTGAGCATATCATGGTACATTGTATAATAAGGTATGAACATTGTCTATGTACATGAGCTGTTTAGAAGGTAGCCGTAACAAGTACAATGACTTCTTGCTGCAAGACTTCGATGCTTGATTGCTCAATGAGCATGACATGCATATTGGGAATACCATGTCTCTGCCATTGGCAGTCGTAGCAAAGTGGCTTGCTTCACCCCCTTGTGGCTTTGTCGCATATCGTGTGCCCTAAAATTAGGAAGATGTTTAGTCACTAGTCTAGGAATATATAGTCTTGTGTGCTCTAATTCAGGCTGGTAAGAATATAGAACAGTGGATCGATCATATAACAGGTGTATATTTGTATTCAACCTAGGTAGTTTGGGTTAGAGTTTGATTAGGGATAGAAATAAGGTTGGACTCCCTAAGAGTAGTATTTAAATCCTCCTGTGTATCATTTATAATGCATGGACACTGTCCTACGTGTTTTCCTTCAGGCTGAATTATTTTCATGCATCCTTAGTAATATCATTCCATAGGTCTCATCATCTCTAGTGTCTTTTATGTGATTCAGCGCCAACATGGATATCTGACATCTAACGGTGTTTCTACTAAGGTAAAACAGGAAGGGGGAAGTCTCAGAGTGCAGAGTGGTGAGACTGATAATTGTATTGATGGGGAACCCAATAAAGTGACAGGGGGAGACAGGTCTGCAACCCAGGTAGATTTACCTAGGACATGTATTACTGCCTGGATAAACAAATCTAAAATTAATTGTTCTGTTATAAAATCTTTATTGTGCAATCTACGTTTAGGAAGCCATCATAATGTTATGTGATGTATGGTGCCATGTCATGTGATGTATGGTGCCTTGTCATGTGATGTATGGTACCATGTCATGTGATGTATGGTGCCATGTCATGTGATGTATGGTGCCATGTCATGTGATGTATGGTGCCATGACAATGCATGTATTGCCTAAGGACAGCAACAATGTATGCTTCACTTGACTTGCAATCATCCCAGGTATTACTTTTCAAATCACTGGTCCAGAAATGATCAAATGTATGTATTGACGCATGACGATTTAAAGAGAACACTTCTTATATTGCAGCTCATTATTCCTTAATCACTACATTGTTCATTTCTCCTTTATTCCATTTGAATCGTCATAGATTTCCTACACTTTCAGTAGTGTTAGGCTTTAGCTCATAGAAGGGTTTAAGTCCCAAAATGTCAGCTGTTTATAACTTTATTGGACTGTGTACATTGTATCTCAGCAAATATTTATTTCTTCACTTAGACTGAGATAATCTTGTATTGATGTAGATAAGTGGTATTATCATATCTAACAGAGATAAAAGGAATATTAAAATGATAACATTGGTACCGGAAATATTGTATGATTGATGAGGGTGATGCTACACAGATATTATGACAGCCAGGTCTAGGGGATGTTGATGATGTGGAACTACCGACATAACACATTTTCATTATTAGCCACAGATCTGATTTCTAATTACAGTACATATGTATTAAAACATAAGAATATAGCAACAAGTAAAAATAGATACTAGTACATATGATATATATAATGTAAGCCATCCTGAATTTCATCAGATTTGTATTTATGTGTATAAGTAGTGCAATGTATGTTGATAATACTGGTTACATCATACATATATGTCAGCTTGTAGTATTGGAACTGGTGATATAGGGTTTACTGGAGTTTGCCATATCAATGCTAGGCTGGCACCAGTCCCTTGGGAGAATTTTTTGTGTGAGTGTCGTATTCTTCAAATGTTTATGAGTCTGTTTATGTTATAGGGTTGTGAAGGAAAATACCCTCTACTTTTTATGCCTAATAAATAATTATGTGGTTCCTACTATGTTCAATTTTAGAATAGGTGGGTGGGGTAGGTAGATTTTTTAAATATAATTTTTTTTTGTGTCTAGGTCAGGTAATTATGTTTTCTGTATTTCTATTGTTTTCCATGTGGTCTCTGTGGTATTGGTTTCTTCTCATCAGATGTACAACCATTACAGATTGGAAGAACACTTTCAAATTTATATTGTCTTTTGAAGTTGATGTCAGTTTCTGCATCCACTATTTCTTGTGAGACTTCACAATTTTTGAAATTTCATTAGTTTTTTCTCGAATATGTAGACAAAAGTTTATGGTTGGCAGTGAAAAATTAGGTGGGTTATGGGTAACTGGAACCAAACAATTTTTTGTAGGCCTTACTGGTAGTCTCCTGTGTTCACCTGATAGTTTTGCAATCACTCAGTTAGGTTGTCATTTCACACAAAAGAACAAAAATAATTTTATTATTATTCAAATAATGACCGAACAAAGCCTACTCAGCAACTCTACATTGATGTTGTACAGAAATGGTGTCCCATACTGTAATGTAACAGTTTGATTCTGTCTTGTTATGAAGTCCCAACCCTTGTCATGTCACTTTCATAACTCAGCTGAACTAACAAAATTATTTTGTTTTGGAAATGATATCTACATATTTAATACTTGGATTACTTCTTCCAAGGACAAATGTGTAATAATCACATAACGGAATCCAGTCACTCAAATAATATGGTTGACTTGTTGTGTTGTACATATTACTGTTATTAGATAATCTCTTGGCTCAGACTTGTTGTGATGTTACTGTCTTAAGAAACTCTCCACACCAGTTTGGAGAGAGAGAGAGTCAGAGAGCCTTTTAAGATGTATACCAAGACAAAGTGTGGATAAATAATCTCTCAATTTACAACACTTATAATCGTTGGTGATTGCGATTGTTTAGATGTACTTGTACTCAAAAGGGATAAATTTCATTCCCATGACTGGTAAATATTTTAGGTAGTTTGGTGAACTGAATACATTTCATTCTGACAACAGGTTCTGTTTTGGGTAGTTTAATGTACTTTGATACGAAAAGTTTAGATTTCATTCTGATGATGGGTGACTAGTAATACTTGGTGTACTGTGTATTAATTTCATTCCGAGGACCATTTCCAATGACTGGTAAATATTTTTGGCAGTTTTGTGTATGATTATGGAAAGTGTAGATTTCATTCTGATAATGGGTGAATATTTTGGGTAGTGTGTACTTGGGACCCAAATTATAAATTTCATTCCGATGACCACCTCTGATGACAAGTTAATATTTTGGGTCATTTGCGGTACATGTACTTGGTACACAAAGGATAAATTTCATAATGTGTTCATATGTATTCAATACTTGCAATGAATAGTCCATTGAGTATGTATGATACTGGTACTATATCTATCGGTGATATACATATGGTACCCGTAAAATAGTCAAATTGAAATTTATATTGATGCAGTCTTCTGTTGTTGCATCCATGCAGACCCTGGATATTATGCCTATATTGAAATTGATGTCAACAACAACAAATATGATGACCCCCAGTTATACAGATATGTTAGATTGACATCAATGATGAAATCACATGGAGTTAGCCCATTTCAAGGTCAAGTTAATAATAATAGTTCAGGGTATTACTCAAATAAGTGTTGCAGTACTATTTAAAGGTAAAATGGAAGTCAATACAGTTAGTGATAAGGTAGATGAAAGGAAAAGCTACAAAATAGACGTAAAGTCACAAACTAAAAGTGAAATTGACAGACAGCAAATATGTAAAAAAAATTGTACAATGTTGAATAGTAAAATGCAATCTAAGGTATGTAACATTAAAGGAACAAGACAATTGAAAATACAAGTGACGATTTAGCGTGTGTCTACTTATGTTGTGATGGAGTGACGCATTGAGCAATTCGCTGCATGCGACAAAGCTAGCAACTATAATTGTGATGTGCATGTATAGGCACTATAGGGGGACAATTCACTGGGCAATGAGAGAAGCAACTGGCAACGAATTGCAGAAAATCTAACATGTTCGATTCCTTGCGACACACGGGGCAATGTCACAAGGCCCTGTGATTACATGCGTACACAAAGCAGATAGTTGCGTGTGACGAATTGGTTACTGCGTTGCTCACTGAATTGCCTCATGTAACTCGGCTTTACATGTAAAATTAGAGGCACAAAATCTTCTTGCAACCAGCTGACTGAGGACATACAGTTATTGGAGATTCCCAAAAACCTTCCTGAAATTTTCTGAACTTGTTGATCTTGATGTGTGTGCGTGTGACGCCATAGCTTGAAAAGGATCGGCTGATACATGAGGGTATGTGGGCATCACCTTACCATCTATTATGTGGTACAAAAAAAGGTTTTGATAAATTTCTTGTACCTGTGTGTTGAAATTGTAAGTGTTTTTAACAAATTACATACAAAATAATAAGTGATTTATCATTATCATGTGAAGTATGCCAGACATCAAATTATGGTTTTATGGTCTTGAGGTTTTATACTTATACATGGCATTAACTGTTTACATAAAAAAGGACAAGTATGACTTACGAATACACCTTACATATCCCCTATTACAATGGTTCTGATCTGTAGTGAGTATATTTCAAAGGCTAAATGTAAAGCTGAAATAAGTTAATTACTGTACAAATTATGGGAAAATAAAAACAGGTGTTGATCTCAAAATACATTTAGCTTTTACCATTACAGACAATTATACAAATCAATTGAATTTACCATTATATGACTTTATTGTGGCTTAAATACAGTGCACTAGAAATGTTTATGAGTTGTTCATGTTTTGTATACATGTTTACAATGTTTTTATTACATGTACATTCAATACCTTGTGTGATTGAACCCTGGAGAGGAAGAATACCCTGCAAAAACATGTCTTAGATTGTAAAAATAGAAACTAGGTCTGTCTGACAACTAGAGCGTTAATGTTAACAATGCTGGTTGTAATTTTCTATACAATTTACAAAATAATGATATTTTAGTTATTATTATAATAACTTGATCTGTGACCTCATTTACATTTGTAAACAATTTAAAGTACTTTGACCATAGATGTTGGAGAGAACTCTCCAAGGTCTATGCTTTCACTTTGGCCTCTTATTGTACAGATGAGAAAAATATTGATGAAAGTGGCAGGTACTGAGTTTAGACACTATTTTTATGGGTCAAGGTACTTTTATGTATAGGTAGCCTTAATTAAGTTTCGAGTATGGTGTGATGCGTACCTTCAAAATCATTGAAATTAAAAATTGTACTTTGTGTACAGTTGATTGCATAATAGAAGATGTCGTCATCATTTCAAAAAATTGTGACATTGGCGATGAATATCACTTTCTTTTAGTATGTTCCCTCGATGACGATGAGAATAAAAAATACATCCCAATAGAATTCATAGCCGAGCCAAATTTTAATAAATTCATAAGACTGATGAGAACAAATGAAGCTCAGTGAACTTCTGACATCATTATGTAAATTTGTATACAATGCATTTAAAGAAAGAGAGATGCTTACAAGTGAAATAACGTATACTAGTATACATTTGAACTAATGATATGTGACTTTGACTTTGATTTTATTGTACATTTCTTAAATTGGGCCAGAGGCCTTGTAAAGCAATAAGCATATTATCTTTAACATTTCAGTACATATATACTAAATTATGACATTATATTGTTTGTATACATAATACTTAGATAAGGTTTGAGTTCTGTTAATATACCAAGTGATGGTTATGTTTGTAATTATATACTTTTGTCAATAGAATACTAATGGAACATCTTTAATAGTATGCAGCAATTACCACCCAAAAATGTTAAAATTTAGCTTTGATATCCTTTTATAATATTCACACCCAACAGTATTGGTCATAATTGTACATGTAAAAAACCTTCTAGAAGTTCTTCACCAAAAATTTAACAGAAACCAGATAATACAACAGAAGGGAGAAAAAATGAAATAGAAAGCTTGCCAGAGTTGATGTAGTCACACAGTGACTATGCAGTTTGTCAACCTAAATACATATGTACAAACATATATGTGTCTGTATTGTCGGTCTTTATCCAAGCTAATGTGTCCTGGATCACACCAAATAATCATTTGTCAGTCTGTAGATAGTGTGTACAGCATGTGTCAAATACTAAAGGCTTTATTATATGATGGAGCATTTCAGTCCCTGTATCTACTGTCTAAAGTGAAATTGGCAGTTGGCAATTATTTGATCTTTCTCAGTACATGCTCAGCATCAGAATGAACGTGTCTACATGTATGTAGACCACAAGCTTTTAGATATATAGAGAATGTACTCAATCACATCCTGCATAGCGTATGTAAGTAAGTATGATAGATAGATACGGTATAGGGCATTTTTACATAGTAACAACAAGTACAAGTTAGATTTCGATAAGAGAGGTCTTCATGGATAAGTTTGGGGAGAGGGAAGGTCTTTCTCATTAAGGAGTCTATTTGACTTAGAAGAGTTTGTTGAATAAACAGAGACCTGTCCAACTACAGTGTGTCAAGAGGTCAGAACTTCAAGAAAAGCATAGGAATTTGATATGAAGGAACAAGATCTTGCTCCCAATTGAATGTGGTTAAATTTGAATTCAATGTTTTGGTACTAAGAGGCCTTTTGTCAGGAATACGTTGTAGAAGTCCAGTATTGCTGGCCAGGCTGAACAGTAGTGTAGAATAGAAAACAACCATTGGTCAAGGTTTGATTATTTACAGTATGAAACTCTTACTAATGGGCCCATATAATAGTTTGATATGCAACAGTGTTACAAGCATGCATTATCAGTATGTTTTGGAGGGGTAGAGCCTGAGTGCTCGTTCAGCTGCTGTCGGTAAGTTGCTATCTTCAGGAAAGTAGAAATTTATAGCAAATGAGCTTGAAAGATTTTAATAGGCTGATACATTGGGGATATTCGGGGTCAATTGAGGTTAGCGTCTAACATATAGTATGGGGAAACATTAGCAAAGGAAAATCCTTTTGGGTTTATACATGTACACAGACAAGGAAGAAACAGATCAGCAACAGGTATTGTTCTGATGTGTTAATAGGGTGATTATGGTAGGTAGGTAGGCTGCAAAGGTCTCTTTTGTTTCAAACATATGCCAAAAGTTACCTAGTGACACGTCAGTTGCTCTTTGGAAACCATTGGATTTTGTTTTTTATAGAGGTAAAGGTCAAAGGTCGTAATCTTTAAGTGGAAGCAGACATTTTTGCAAAAACAGTTTGAAAATCGAGTGAGATTTCTAAAAACAGTTTGAAAATCAAGCAAGATTTCTTCTTTGTCTGTGACATATATCACCATTACAAAGACACTGTCAGGTTTGTAATTTCTTCAGGCATGCAAGTCAAAATAAGAACATTCCAGACTTGTCGCAGACATTTTAATTTAAAATAATAAATGAGTTAAAATTGACATGAACAGTACATAAGGTTAATATAATATGAAATTATTGTGATTAACTATGACTTAAACATTTGTTTGACAGTCTTTGTGAAATTATCAATATTAATGATGACAAATAAATATTTCATTTCTCGAATACTTTCTCCAAGATAAAATTTTGTCATCTATTTTATCACCTGTTAAGTAAGATATTTAGGAATTTAACAGTTTTTTGATTGGAATTTTTTCTGATCCAATATTTTATAACAATGAATTCCAGCATGATAAATGAACTAAATACCAAACATACATGAATTGTTTACCAATAATTTATTTCTGAGAAGATGTTGATTAAATTTTCAAGCCTCAGATTTTCATCAGTTGCTATAAAAGCTGAAAGTTCTGTGGTTATCGGATACATATGTCAGGCTCAAGTGCTTTTTTGTGTTGACAATCATGATGGCTCAGGACACTGTAAGCCCTTGCCTATCCCGAAGTTCTGACTAGCAGGTTGAATTTGACTTTGCATGACAGCTCAATTCACTTGACTGAAATGTCTTCAATAAATCATGTAAATTTCTGCTTAGAAACAATGATTTATTTAGGCATCCTAAGTTTCTGGTTAAATTTTTGTAGCATAGGACAGCTGGCAGGAGACCCCAAGACACACTTATAATAGGACTATTGGATGACTACTGCATTAAGAATTTCAGAGTTGTACACACACAGACAGATAGACAGACAGACAGACAGACAGACAGACTGCAGACAGACAGATGGATAACTATAGTGCTTACTAACTGCTATTTTGTTCTTTCTTTCTTTGATCCATTCTAATCATAACATTATAGATTTCCTACATTGTTATTAGTGTCAGGATTGAGGTTAGAAGTGTAAACTATTTTTAACGTTGTTGGATTGAGAACGTTTTATCAGAAGTTTTTAGACGAATATATATTTGCCATGGATACATGACAGCATTCTACTGCTGTACAAATGAAATGTGAATCGTTGTCATGGTACATGTAAATTAAAACAGACAGATTTTATCAAACTTAAACCAAGCTGACTGTTGTACAGTCTGACTGTAATCAGGATAAAAATGTACCTTTTAGAATTTTATACGAATAAGAATAAGAAAATCCAAGTGAATTGTGCCATTTTGAAATGTTCAGCAGTTGATTGTCAATACAGCATCTTTTTATGGCTGTTTATGGTTTTACCTTTGAATTTGAAGGTATAACAGAGACATTTATCACAGTAACTTGTCAAGTTTAGTCACAGATGATGCTTATTGAATTTGTTAATTGGTATTTTAGTACTAACATGAAATATTTACAGGATGTTGTACAAGTATAGTCAAGGTTTAATGTTATTGTTGAAACTAGTTGTGTTTAAATCATATACACTGTCAGAATGTATCTATTCAGCAACAAGTAAATACCACAGCTTTCCTTATTATAATTAATGGCATGTAATTCTTGATGTATTTTTGAAGTGTCACTTATTTCTATCAATTTTTACGTAGTTTTTAATGTCTTTATTATTGTGTTATGTTTGTATTTTTGCATATGAAAGTGACATATCTTGCAATAAAGTTTTTATAAATAGTAATAATTTTTGTTTATCCATATTGTTGATTCATGTCTGTACATGTACATCTAATTCTTTAATTAGACACGTATATTAATTTCTTGACAAAGAAATCATAGAAAATTATATGCAGTGTTTTTGTCAAGGTCTAGGAACCCCAGTAAACAGGAAGGAGAAATTCTGGTAAAACTGGCATAGTTTCCCATACATTATACTATAGATTTGGTAGGGAACCCTGGTAAAATGAAATCGGTGATTCAGGGGAACTCAGGTAGATTTTACCTATAGTTACCACCCTTTAACAAAAACACTGATATGTAAGGACAAATGTTTTTCTTCACATTATCACTATATTGTGTTAGGAGAGACTGGATCTTCAGCTGTCTAACCTTCACTTCTGTTTTGATGAAGAGTTATTGCTGGAAACGTTAATTGAACTTTACATCTCAGAGGACTGTATTACATACAGTAAAACTGTAGATATGTGTTTTCCAGAATGAATCAAATTGTATGCATTTTTGGAAAGTGATATCATCAGTATTGCAAGCTAGGTCAAAGTTCAGATTGGAGGCAGGAGAATACAGTGACAGTACATGTCATATTTTAATAATGATATTCATGTACTACATGTATTTTTAACCTATGATGTTCTGTTAATGAGGTGAAAGTGAGTCAGAACTTTGGGAAACCATTTTGAGTTCAGTTTTGTTGACACCATCCAGTTTTCGTTTATGTTTTAAAATATTATGATCATAAAGGTTCCAAGCCAGTGGTCTCCTCTTGTTTCAACCAATTTACTTTAAGTGTAAAGTCCATTCTGTCGTGTACATGTGTATTGGACAGTTGATACAGAATGTGAACTACAACTTGCATATATAGCATGTACATCATGATAAAGTATACACAGTGTGACTGTACTTACACCACCAGGCTGTTCCTTTAAATGCTAACACCCCCTTGTTTTATGCATCAATGAGAAAGTTACCATTTCCTTGTTATAAAATGCTTTGAGATGCTTGCAATAAATATTAGAATCAAAATGTGATTTTTGGAATTTTTGGTGAAATTTTTAATTTATTCGATAGAACAAAAACATGAAGAATAATTTATGTATTTGTAATGGCAGTCCTTTACATGGTGATAACTTGATAACCTAACCATTAGCAACTTAATACATGGTGGATCAAGAGTTCAGTGATAAATTATGGTTTTTATTATATTTATTTAAAAATAAGGAAAATACTGCTGTAAATATAGTCCTCGGTCATAGAAGCAGTAATAGTATTGAATTCCAAATTTGCCTGAATGCAGAATGTTGCTGCTCAGAACATATTCATGTTTGAAGTACACAGTCATGTAGAATGAGCACATTGAAGTTTAATACACTGACCTAGACACCCTAATGTCTTGCAAATGCATATAATGAAATATAGCAAAATTGTCCCGGCGTTTTTTTTTTACAACACACTTCAAAATGTCGTCTAAATTAATACATACATACATACATACATACATACATTTGAAATCTATGAATCATGATATTTTTCTTGTGTGATTTTGTATATGTCTGCATAATAGAAAATCAATGGAAGCAAGAAGTCCCAGCACACAAAAATTGTTTTTAAAATTGTTTTTTCAGTGTTATTGATTATAAAACTAAAGGAAAAATATAAAAAGCAAAAAATACTGAATTCATCATCCCTGCTGAACAGACAGACAGACACACACACAAACAAACAAACAAATAAACAAACAAAGCAAAGAAACAGATTGACATATATTGTGTAAACATGTATAAATACATGTTCCAATTTTATGTTGGTATTTTTAGTACTGTCATTTTACAGTAGTCACCACTACCAACAGCTGGTGTAGCAGTACTGGCATGTGACCCTATCATATATACATATTATACTGTGATATTATAGTACCAGTAAATGAATTAACACTGTCAACCTGCTACAGATGTATCACTGACTCATTGAAGTTTAGTGTGCTATTTTGTTTACCATATATACATGGACCACAGACACTTGTAGCCCATGATATACATGTACTTTAGACCACAGACACTTGTAACCCATGACACACATGTACTTTACACCACAAACACTTGTAACCCATGCTATACATGTACTTTACACCACAGACACTTGTAACCCATGATATACATGTACTTTACACCACAAACACTTGTAACCCATGCTATACATGTACTTTACACCACAGACACTTGTAGCCCATGATATACATGTACTTTACACCACAGGCACTTGTAACCCATGACATGCATGTACTTTACACCACAGACACTTGTAACCCTTGACATGCATGTACTTTAGACCACAGACGCCTGTAACCCACGGTATACATGCACTTTACACCACTGACACTTGTAAGTTGTAACCCATGACATGCTACAGATTTGAATCGATTAGAAGTGTATGAACAATGATTATGTGGTGAAAGAGACATTAATATCATTGTATCAATATTTTATTTTATTCTGAAACATATCACAGGTCATAGGTGTCAATGTGCTAATAAGATTGGTTTATCATATATATATATATGATTTACAAAGGTTTAATATAACACAAAAGTTATAACGTACAACTTGCAGTTCAAAGCTTTTAGCATTGAGCTTTCAATTTGTCATTCTGATGAGGATCATCAACTGCTTGTCCATTGTAATTGTTGTAAATCATTTGGTCTACCAAGCTGATGAACATTTTTGGTTTTATATATATATATACTGGCATACACACAATACTTAGTCTTCTTTCTCCTATTTTGTACATAGTTGTGTACAAACAAATAAAGAGGAAGGGGATCAATATTAAAAAAACTTATCACTCGCTTTAAATTCAGTTAATTTTCAACAGTTTCAGTAATTACTATTCATATCATTGGTATAGGTAGGTTGATGCAAAACTTTCAGTTCAGCTGTTTTGTAAATTGTACTCATGTTACTATAGCCTAGGTTATCCAAATGTTACATTTCAAAATACTGGTAGTACTTGCTGACATTGTGAACACATTCAATATTGGCAGAACTAAATACAGTGGAACATTAATTAAACAAATAATATAAACTGTATTTATATCATATATGATGTAAATATTACAAATATTACTGTACATGGATAAAATATTGAACCATAAGGCATGTATTTACTCTATCAATGGTATTATTGATTCAACAAAGTGTTTATCAATGGTGGAGGAGGTTAGGCCTAAAATAAAAATCTTTTGGTTCTGGTTACCTGACTCCATTTTTTTTCATTGCCGAACTGAAACTTTCTTTTCCATAGAAATAATAAAATTGTGACAATTGTGGATAGTGTATGCAGAAACTGACATCAACTTAAAAAGACAATATCAAAAACTGTTCTTCCAATCTGTAATCACCGGATGAGAAGAAATAAATAAGTTGAATAACACAGAAACCATATTGAAAACAACGGAAACCATAACTACCTGAACTAAACACTTACATATGAAAAAAAATGTAATAAAATAAAATAAAAAATCTAGCTACCCCACCTATTCTAAAATTGAGCATAATTGGAACCACATATTTTTTTTATTAGGCCTAATAATACAGAAGTGTCACCAGATGTCATTTTATGAATGACAATACAAATATTATAAAAATGATAACTGTTTTAAAAATCTTTGAAATATAATTATGGTATTGGTGCATATATAACACAACTAATATATTTTCTTTTCTTTTTTTTGACAGGTGACATCGTTTTGAACAATCTTGATTTGAAGGAGAGTGCATTGGTAAGTGTTATATTTTAATATTGTTATTTTTGTTATACATGCCATAACTGTTGGTGTCATGCAATATGATATTTAGTATTTGATATGTAATTACAATAGATGTCATACACATACACAGTATGACTCATCTATATGTACATATGTGCATCCCTCTATAGTATGATTTATAGTTTGATAAAACATAAATGTCTGATGGACTTTTTCATTTTGTCTGGACACTGTTAAATATAAGGCCTAAAACAAATTGTTTGGTTCCAGTTACCCATCCCCACCTAGTTTTTCACTGCAGACCCTAAACTTTAAAAAAAATGTATTTGAGAAAAAATAAAATAAAATTGCGAAAATTGTGAAGTCTCGTGAGAAATAGTGGATGTGGAAACTGACATTAACTTAAAAAGACAATATGAAACTGTTCTTCCAATCTGTAATGGCTGTACATCTGATGAGAAGAAACCAATAAGACCATATGTATGGAAAACAATCGAAAACATAACTACCTGAAGTAGACACTCACATATATAAAAAAATATAATGAAATTTAAAAAAAATCTACCTTCCCCACATTATTCTACAATTAAGTGTAATCGAAACCAAACAATTTTTTTTTAGGCCTAACTGTAGTTTTTATCCAAGACATGAACTTTTACATGTACTTTTGTTTCAAGGACTCAGATGCCATTAACATAGCTATTTTCTGACTCTTGTAATATCCGATTTAATAGTCAAATTTCCTTTTGATATTTTTTACTCTGGTGGTTTTTGGGGTAATTCCATTGAATTCAGTACAAATTTTTAATTTATATCAACAAGGCTAGAAATTGTGATACTTGAAAAGATTCCATCAAATAGTTATATTGATAACAGTTCTGTTAAGATTATTTAGAAAGTACCTTCCTTAGTGGATGTCATGATGAAAGTATTGTACTGGTAGTACAGGTACCATTGGTCTAGATAGCTAATAGACAAAATGTATAAAATAAAAAGTAAAAAAGTACACTGAACAATTATACATTTGTCAATATTCTCAGAAATTGTGCAAAGCTTACAGCTAAAATGATGTAGGCTTGGTGTTTCACTCATGGGACAGACATTACAGCTAAAATGATGTAGGCTTGGTGTTTCACTTATGGGACATTACAGCTAAAATGATGTAGGCTTGGTGTTTCTCTTATGGGACATTTTAATATGTGTTTGACACAAAGCTAGACATATTTGGACTCTAGACTAACAATAACAGAGACACAATAAACACAGCAGGATCCTTTGCCCAGTCACATTGGACACTGATATTAAAGCATTGCTATTCTTTCACAATGCAGTTGAAACAGGCTTCTAATGAAAACATTACACACAGACTTGATGATTTCAATGGCTTCAGTTGTTTATTTTCTAACTGATAATCAACATTTCCATTTGACTACACTCCTTCTACATCCCCACTGTGCATGCCACCTATGTTTAAGTTTCTTTTGCATTAGAAGTTGTCTGAGGGTGTGTATTAAATGTCATGTTACATGAGTGAAACACCCAGTCTTCATCATTTTAGCTGAATATAAATGTAATGAGAACTCTATGACCTGAATCTGACATAGGAAAGAAAAAAGAGTGCAAGAATGTGTACGGTTCTATTCATATATAATGATTGGTATTCAATGAGATGAGATGTCTGTGACTTCTGATCAGCACATGATTAATTCATGAAATTTACATACCAGGATACTTATGGTTAACATATGTTGAAACATTATCATATTCAGATATTGAATAATTAGGTTTATCATATGAAAAACAGTAAATTATTATTAATATTTCTCAACTTTTATGATGTAATCATATATATGTGACATTTTAATACACACCAGAATATACTTTTTGAATCTGTATAATCAACACATATCAAAATATTTTCCTAATCAGATATAAAAAATAGGTGTACTAAATCACAAATTGCAAATTATTGTTAATATTTCCTGACTAATATTGAATGAAAAATTACCATAATTTCAAACATTATGTGATATTTGTTATAATATTTTCAGATACCACAGGCATTTACATACAGAAATAAATTTTTTTTAAAAATTGTGTGTCATCTATTGTCATAGTAAACTTTTCTCTTTTTTGAAAAGCCAAATAGATACAAATGTAAAAATTAATAACTGTCACACATTTCAAACAATATGTTATCCCATAGATATCAATCCTCACTACACCAAGGGCATGGGTGAACAAATCCACTGGTCCTGGGTCCGAGACTAGCGATTTTTTTGGGTGGACCACACAAATTTTACCTTGTCTAGTCCGTTAGACTCGTACCTTACTTTTAATAACTATGTTAAAAAGTCATCTGAATATACAGATTCATAGGTAAGATTTAATGTTTCACATTAGCAGGACGTGGGACTACTAATTCTTTTCAGCAGGACAACTGGATTTTTTAAGGCACTGGTCTGGGGACCACCAGTTCACAAAATGATTTGTTCACCCCTGAAGTGATATATACGAGAATGATCTGTGTTCATTATTTCAAATGAAAATTTTGACTCACAAAGTAAAACATTCTTGGAAGCGAATCCTAAATGTTCACTGATGTCACTATTTCATCAGCATTATCAGCTGTTTAATGCCAGCTGGTGTCTCACATCTCATCTGATACATACAATCACAACCCATGGTAGTGTACCACTGATGATGCTGATGAGATGTCAGTGAAAATTTTGGATTCTCTTCCAAGAATATTTTACTCTCTGAGGAGACATTTTTCTGAGTCCTAGTTTTTATATGGGTACCCTATAACAGTGTGTCCACAATCTTTTCCAAAGTATTATTAATTGACGGATGGTGTAGATGACTCATTTTATTCAGTAATTATTTCACCATCTGTGATGGTTGATGGCTATAGATAACTAACCATAAAAATGAATTATGGGTGGAAATTTTTTTATAAGAAATTTGTCACTGATATACAATAATCATGACAATAAATCAAAAGATTCAATACTCGGGTGAAGTGAAATTAGCATAAGCAGCGCCCTCTATCATTGAGTGAACAAGCTTGACTGTTTGCAGTCGAAAGCTCTCGGTTTATCAAAAGTATTTGTGTGTATTTGTTAAAATTTTAGTGCTCGTAAAGTTAATATGGTTTATGAAATCATGATATATTTTGTAATTTTTGAAAGCCTGCACTGGTTCAATTGCTCATTGGCATAGTTTCAGTGAGATAGTTTTCAAAAAATGAGGTGAAGATATGGTCAACCAAGTACAGTGAACTATAAACCAAAACAACTAGGCCATGAAAACTTATTTTACTTCAGGCAAGATCCCTGATTCAGATTGCATCTCGTTTGTCTGTGAATATTAATTTTCATTTTTATGAATTGATGAAAATTGAGCCTTAAAGAGAAGACTCAAAGCGTTTTGCTAAGGTTGATCTATTAAAACTGAATTGATGGAAAGTGAGGTTTTTAATTCATTATACCTACTTGTTGCCCTTAAAGGTTTACTTTGAAAAGGGATGAAACATTAGGTGTGAAAAACAGTTTTCTGGTAGAGCTATAGAAAAAGTTGGTAAAAAATACAAGAATAATCCTATGTAATCCTTATGGCTCCATTGATAAGACAACACTAATGTGAGAACCTGGGATTGAAACCTTGGCCTTTAACTGATATGACAACACTAATGTGAGAACCTGGGATTGAAACCTTATCCTTTAACTGATATGATAACACTGATGCAAGAACCTGGGATTGAAACCTTGGCCTTTAACTGATATGATAACACTGATGCAAGAACCTGGGATTGAAACCTTGGCCTTTAAGTGATATGATAACACTGATTTGAGAACCTGGGATTGAAACCTTGGCCTTATAACAAAGACATTGATAATCCTGTAATGTAAATGAAATCGAGAAATTATAGACTAGAACATTTATTTTGACAAATGTTTGACACGTGAACCACCTTCAACAGATTGTTTGATTTAAGATGTTTACCATTTTGATGTACATTTCTAGATGTATTTTTGTGCATGATGTATTGTTAGATCTGCACATTCAATATAAGGTGAAATTAGATCAATTTCACAAAGAGAATGAATACTGGACGCTTGAACCACACTGTGCAGATAAATTGTGTATAGGCATTGGCAAGTGTTGATATGTACTACCTTTACAGATTTTGTTGATGGGTGTTGATGTGCACTTTTTCTATTTATATTCCCACCGGATGAATAAAAACTGCCAGTTAAGGTGAAAACAGGTCATTTTTACAAAAAAGTGTGTAGTACTGGACACTTGAACAAATTCGTTCAACAAATTGTTTGATTTGTGATGTTGATCCTAGTTCAAGTACATTATTTCATTTTATATTCCCACAGGATGAATTAGATCTGCCAGTTAAGGTGAAATCAGGACATCTAGGAAAACTAACATTGAAGATTCCATGGAAAAATCTCTATTCTTCTCCAGTAGTTGCTACCGTAGATGGATTGTACATGTTAGCAGTACCAAATGTTGGTAAGGAGATTAATGTCTGTAATGAGAAAAGCATAACCCGTCTACTGACTGGATCTGTGCCTCTGCTATACTTGTTGACGAGTGACAGTGAATGAATTGTGTATCTCAGATCCAGTTAATTGTGACAGGCCATAGATAAATTTGAGTTTCAATTTTGCGCAAGGAAATTTATTATGATACAAAGTCCCATTCAACTTTCTATTACCAAAGTAAGGGATTCATTGTACATCTCCTTATTTTGAAGTGTAGCGGAAGAAATAACAGCTCTGGTTTTGGAGAATGAGTCTTATAGATTAACTTAAAAGTACAAAATTACATTTTCCTATGACAACATTTTAGCACACACCTATTTGGTTTGAAGATGGTGAGGGCAGATTGTAAATTATACAAAATTAGGAATATTTTGATGACTATAAAATGTGTTATACGATAGATATGTGATTCTTATCGTACAAGAAAACATTGGGTCACTGATAAAACATCACAAGAATTTGTAGAGACATTTAGAAAATACTGAGTAGACATTTTCCACACATGTTTCCAGTGGGAGAAAATATTGGTCGGGAAGATATCTCCTGAGGGACTTCAGTGTGTTGACTTATGTCCATTTCACATGATGAAATGTGTACTTTGTTGTTTTATGTAAATATAAACGTGTCTCTTTACATCCAAAATATATTTAAAAGTAATTTTTCATGTGTATGGAATTCCAGCAAGTGAATTTAAACTCAGTCAAATCCAACAGACGTAGAAATTCCATACTGGAACAGCTGTTGCTATAGATTACAGTTAATCTCAAGGTTATGTTATGGCAGGACTAAACCTATATATTTTCCCTATTAGGAAATTTTGTGATTTTACACTCTTTATCTAGTTCTCAAAGACAAATTTTTACTAATTACCAGACTGGTACTTTGTTTTCATTTACAAGAAGGCATTTTAGTCACTATATATTTATTTTTGCATTTTTGTTTTCTACATCGAAATGAGTGAAAATAATTCTTTAGCGAAACTTTCAAGGTTTACAGGTCAGTACTTTATCATAGGAGGAAGAAAGGTCCTTGACTTGTAGAGGTCATATAAACACCACTTTATTGTTTTTGATATTTAAAAAAATTGTAACTTGAAATATATTGTAGATTTCATATCAAACTCTAAATATGTTGTGATGTGCGAGAGTTATGACATTATTTGCAGACATTTACTGGATAAATTTCAATTTCAAGTTATATATCGGTAATATAATTTGTGTGAAATTTTGGCAATGAGGGGATAGAAAATGAAATTTTGATGACATTTCAGAGATGATTATTATGAGGTTATGAAATACAATTATGGCAAAATTTCAGGTAGGCTGGTAGAGAAGAGGTGATTGTATTGTTAGTGGCATGTGTGTAAAATGTGCCTTTCAACTAAACACTGCCCTCTATAGACTGATGCTAACAATGATACAGACTTCTAGAAAAGGCCTGCTGATAAATAGTGGAATTATGAATGTAGAATTCAACTCTGTGTGACAACTGTGCTGCAAATTTGGAATCTCATACCTGATGTCTAATGTTTTTCCTTGTCATTGAAATTTGTCTAAATGTGTTTGTAATGTTTTATTTTCAGATATCAAGTATAATGCAGAGAGAGCTGCCAAACAGAAGCAGGATGCCAAACAGAAAGAACTTGAGAAGGTTGAATTGGCTAAACAACATTCAAGAGAGAAAGGTATGTAGTTTTAATTAGCTCTGTAAGTGTTCAGAATTGGTCTGTATAATTGTAAATGATGGAGCATACTTGGAATGAATAAATGAAAAATTATGATACATGTAATATTCTTAGTGTGTACACTCACTCACTCACACATGCACACACATAAACATGCACACTTCACTACATACATACATATTACATACATACATACATACATACATACATACATACATACATACATATTACATACATATATACATACATACATACATACATACATACATACATACATACATACAGATAGACACACGCACACACACGCATGCACATGCACACACACACACACACACACACATGCACACACACACGTACACACATGAACTCAGGAATGCACTTAGAAATTTTGAACATTTATGTTTCAAGTCATAACTGACATTTTGATAATTCATAGACTCATTCATGTTTGAATTCCAGGCAAACCAAAGGCTGAGAAGTCAGATTCTTTTGCTGAAAAGATGGCATTTCAAATCATAAAGAATTTACAAGTCCAGATTAGTAATATCCATGTCAGATATGAAGACAAATACACTAATCCAGAAACACCGTTTTCCATTGGTGTTACGTTACATGATTTGTCATTCCAAGTAAGTTATCCAGATATTATGACATATGTATCAGAGATTACTTGTTTCGATGCGCACATATACTGGTGGTAATTACACTGCAGTGCAATACCGAAAACATACCTGTATGCAAATTATATGCAAATGAGGACATTCTACACAAAAGTACATGATTGTATAGTGTCATTTTTATGGAAATCTTTTGTTTCGGATAAACATATGTAATAATAACAGAAGCCCATTCTGTGTGAATTCCAGTATGGGTACTTACGGGTATTTGCACTTGTGCTTGCAGTGCTTTCTGCTGCACTTTCATGAGCATTCTGCTGCAGAGAACACTGCAAGCACTTGTGCAAATACCCTGAGTACACCACACTTACAATTTATGAATGTCTACTTCTCTGAAAGCAATTGTAGTATTGTATTTTAAAATAATTTATGAACAATCTACAACAATCATGATGGGAGAATGCCAGTTAGAGTGGCCAGCTTGGAATCGATAGGTTGCAGGTTTGAACCCTGTCGTGTTCCTGAATGGCTAAAGTCCTTGTGTGGGCAAGATTTGAACCATGATTGTGCCTCAGTCCACCCAGCTGTAATTGTGGATCTGGTAGGTTAGAGGTTGCAGTGTGAATGCTTTAATCCTATGTGCTTACTGAGACTGCAATGCTCCCTGGGGATATTAGGAAGTGTAAAGGGTTGTTGTACCAATATAGATTATGTCTATTAAACCCAAACTGTAAAGCTATAAGTTTGATATTGACTGTTGTGGAATGTTTTTGTTGCAGACATGTGACAGTAATTGGAAGAAATGTCTAGTAGATTCATCATCCAATCTCATCTTCAAGGTAACGACCAATTTTAAATACAAAACGAATTAAAAAAACCACAAACACAAATACAAGCACAACATACAAAAAGAAACTTAAAAAAAAACAAGGAAAATGGTAAAGAAGAGCTCTGACAGTGTATTTTAACAGTGACACAAATGTATACATATGTTGTAATTTTACCAAGGTATGGCAACTCTGATAACAGCAGTTAGAAATTTGGTGAATTTCCACACCTTGCACTCCAGTTTTGGTGGGAACATAAGTGACAGAGAAAGAGGGAAATCTGGTAAAACTTACCATGTACCATAATTTTGATGGATAACCCTGGTAACAGGGAAATCTGGTAAAACTTGCATAGATTTCCATATGGCCTTGTACCATAGTGTTGGTTGGGAATCCCAGGGAAAGACATTGTGAACCTCAAAATCTACATACTTAGAAGCTCTTACAAACAAACAAACAAACAAACAAATGAACAAAGAAACACAGACGTGCATGGCATTGTGTTATTTCTGTTATTATGTATGATATCTCCCATTAAAAGGAACAGAAATTGTACTGCAAGTTGTCTTTTATATAAAGTGCGCCCTCTACCAATAAAACTAGCAGATTGAAATGCGCAAGACACAAATTAGAAACTTTGTTTCATTCATTCAAATGCTAGCTTGCACATTTAAATAGTAACTTTCAGCCAAGATGGGAATTGGTAATATCAACTAAACATGACGGACAGACCCTTGGGTGTGATTTGACATTCACATTAAACTTGATGTATAATTTATTCATAGCTTGTTGAGTTGGACTGTCTAGCAGCTTACTGGAATACTAATTCTAGATTGTACAGTGATATACCAAAGGAGCAGTTAAGGGTAAGTCTATCACAGTTATGAGTCAGTTTTTTATGGTAGAAATAGGGTTGGTGTGGTGTTTCACTGATGGAATACTACTACAACTCATAATAAATAATCTTTATTTATACTGGATAGTCCTTTAAGTATACGAACACTTGTCTCCCAAGAAGTCCAGTGAGGGCCATCTCTCATGGGTTTGGTGTCAATGCAGGAGGAAACCGGAGTACCTAGGGTAAACCTGCATTGTTCGGTATAGTCAAACTGAATGACGCTCTTCTTACTTACCGCGTGGTAAATTTAATCAAACCCTGAATGGGTCCGAACCCCGACCGCGGTGGTAAGAGGCAAGTGGTTTAACCACTCGACCACTGACAACCCAATACAATGTTTTGTACCTAAAGATTGAAACATTGTAACCACACATAACAGAAGCCTGTATCAAATTACAACTACAAAGTGATAAGCATTGCTATTCTTTTACAATGCAGTAGAAAATAGTTTCTGCTGAAATATTTCTTGACTTGATGATTTTAAAGGCTTCAATTCTTTACTTACCAACTGACAAGCAACATCTGATTCTACATCCCAACTTTGTGAGGAACTTTTCTAACTTATTTTATCTAGGATTGAAGTTGTGTGTGTGTGTGTGTGTGTGTGTGTGTGTGTGTGTGTGTGTGTGTGTGTGTGTGTGTGTGTGTGTGTGTGTGTGTGTGTGTGTGTGTGTGTGTGTGTGTGTGCATGTGTGTGTGTGTGTGTGTGTGTGTGTGTGTGTGTGTGTGTGTGTGTGTGTGTGTGTGAGTGCATCCATGAGTGCATGCGTGTGTGCGTGCGTGCGTGCGTGCGTGCGTGCGTGCATGCATGTGTAAGCATGTGTGTAACAGATGTGTCCCACCAGTAAAAGGCCACACCAACCCTGTTTCCACTGTATCTATTTTATTAGTAGTCTGCAGGTGTTAGTAAGACACATGATGTATACTGATAAAGCATGACCAGTCATCAATTTACCAGTTACTAAATATAGAGTTCATATTAATTAACATGTAGGGTAGCACACACAGTCAAGTAGTCATACTCATGTGGCTTATAGCCTACTTCCATATTTCATCCTTTTGTCTGTAGTGAGACTCAGCTGTGTAAATCGTTGGCTTAGAAAACCTGTGTGACTCACAAAAAGCGAGTGCATATATTAGAGAAAAATAAAGTTGGTAAAATAACATTACTTCAGTCCAAAGAATTCAAGAAAACACTTAGTGATGTTGCAGGATTATAACCCATCATCCAGGAATGTGAAATAAATCCTGGAAAGTTTCATTGATACTTGAAGATGTTACTCCCTAATATTTGTTTTCGTTCAGCCAAGGAAAATATGAGAGATGTAAGGGTCCTTTGTCACTATGAGTCACTAGATTAGTAGTGACAACCCTTTGGTCACGAATATTTTCCAGCTGCATGAAGAAAAATATTGGAGAATAACATAATTATACCAGTGCCAGTAATATCAAAGAAAAATCGGGGAAAGTAATGGTAATTTTGAATGTTTTGACTGATATTTCGAACACGGCAGAACCAATGATGTAGACAGTGCACACGTTGTCATTACATAGATGCACGTTGTCATGATGTAGAACAACCAGAGTGTATATTCCATATTTTTTGTTCAACTTGGCTCGTGCATGGTATAATTACAAAATAAACTTTATGAAATAACTAGACCTAAAACTGGAATATTCAAATTGAAAAGTAAACCGTTTGTCACATGAAGTAAAATGGCAGTCAGTTTATGACATTGAATATGACCTTAGCTGACATTGATACTTGTGGAAATGTAAGTGAAGTATAGATTAGTGTGTTATTATGATCCTGATATATTTCTATGTCGTCCACTTCTAGAGTGTCCTTAAAGGTGGTATAGCTGGAACTGAACCTAAACTTCCTCCATATCAGTACAGTAAGTTGAAACTTAATCTTTTTCGAAAGGGAACAATCTAATGGGGGTTTATATTCATCAAATTTTCTTCGAAGTTTCCAATTATGTTTCTTATTACATGTGTACCAGAGATTACTTGCAACGTTGCGCACACATACTAGTGGTATTTGCACTGCAGTGCAATACCTAAAAAAATTATTGCATACCTGTATGCAAATTATATGCAAATGAGGATGCATTCGTTTGTTCTACATGAAGCGCATGATCGCATGGTGTCATTTTTACAGATGAACATATATAATGATAACAGAACCCCATGGCATGTGAGGTCCAGTGTGGGTACTCAGGAGTACTTGCACTCATGCTTGCAGTGTTTTCTGCTGCAGTTTTACTCACTACACTTGTGAAAGTACTGTCACAGAGAGCACTGCAAGAATTCATGCAAATACCCTGAGTATGCCACACTTGCACTCGTCTGTCATGGGGTTCTGTTGTATTCCTTTTCTTACCATGTATTTACTTTTGTCAGTTCATTTCTCCATACAACGGTGTTACATGCATATGTTTCCATCTTGGTTACATTGTCTAATTACCTATTTCTCTTCATAGATTTATTTGTTTGTGTCTCTTCAGGTCTTTGTGTCTGTTACCATCGCCCTCCCTGCTTTGTAATATATAAATAAATGTACAAACAATTTCAAATGCCTCAGATAAAGATGACGTTTAATCATAAAGTATTTTATTTATTTATTTATTTTTGCAGTGATCAAACCTATATCCATGAAAGCACAAGTTAGAATCAATCCTAAACCTTCATCAGATATGTCAATACCCAAGGTGTATCTAAACCTGGTCCTGGAAGAAATTGGTGTGTCCTTGGAAAAGAGACAGGTAAGGACAAAACACTTTTAATTGTTATTATTATATAACAGTAGTCTGAGAGAGATTACCTGAAACACCTTCCAGATTAATTTCGGAAAGTCTGATGGCTTTCAGAAAACATCTGTTTTTTGACGTTTCAAAGCAAAGCAAGCGTTAAACACAGAATGTATCTATCGTAATCTTTATATTCATAATTGTTTTGTTGAAATTGATCAACGTTTGAAATTCAACTTTGGCCAAAATAATGACCAATATTTTTGCAATGGCCAAAATAATGGCCGATATTTTTGCAATGGTCAAAATATTGGCCATTATTTTGATCAATTTTTCCAATGGCCAAAATATTGGCCATTATTTCGATCAATTTTTCCAATGGCTAAAATATTGGCCATTATTTTGATCAATTTTACCAATGGTCAAAATAATGGCCAATATATTTTCAATGGTCAAAATAATGACCAATATTTTTTCCAGTGTCTAAAATATTTGCCATTATTTTGATAAATTTTTCCAGTGTCTAAAATATTGGCCATTATTTCGATCAATTTTTCAATGATCAAGCAATTCCCAAAATAATGGCCAATATTTTTTTAATGGCCAAAATAATGGCATGTATTTTTTCAATGGTCAAAATATTGGCCATTATTTTGATCAATTTTCCAATGGTCCAAACTGTAAGTAGTAGTGTACTACCAAAAGGATAGAAAAGGGAATGTAAAAACAATTTGGCACCATTCTAGCACTATAACTTGCCATTGTACAATTTTTAGTTTTAATTGACATATTTGGAAACATGACATTTAACTTTATGTGAAGTGTTCTACAGTTATTCCTTGTGTATAGGTATCCAATCAGTATAGACCTCTGTCTTATATTTAGTGTGACTAGAATAAGGACCGCAATGGGGTTGGGTAGATAGAAATGGAACCTATAGAATCACTTCAGTATCCTCTCAAATTGTGATCCTAATACATATATGTATGTCATTGATAATTTTGTCTGTATCAGTTTCAAGATGTGATGGAGTTACTAGAATCATTTGAGAGAATGGCACGTAATGAACCATACAGGAAGTACAGACCAGGAGTACCAGCCAAGGGACACGCTAAAGAATGGTAAGTAGTTACAGTTGCTAGAATCATTTGAGAGAATGGCACGTAATGAACCATACAGGAAGTACAGACCAGGAGTACCAGCCAAGGGACATGCTAAAGAATGGTAAGTAGTTACAGTTACTAGAATCATTTGAGAGAATGGCACGTAATGAACCATACAGGAAGTACAGACCAGGAGTACCAGCCAAGGGACATGCTAAAGAATGGTAAGTAGTTACAGTTACTAGAATCATTTGAAAGAATGGCACGTAATGAACCATACAGAAAGTACAGACCAGGAGTACCAGCCAAGGGACATGCTAAAGAATGGTAAGTAGTTACAGTTACTAGAATCATTTGAGAGAATGGCACGTAATGAACCATACAGGAAGTACAGACCAGGAGTACCAGCCAAGGGACATGCTAAAGAATGGTAAGTAGTTACAGTTACTAGAATCATTTGAAAGAATGGCACGTAATGAACCATACAGAAAGTATAGACCAGGGGTACCAGCCAAGGGACATGCTAAAGAATGGTAAGTAGTTACAGTTACTAGAATCATTTGAGAGAATGGCACGTAATGAACCATACAGGAAGTACAGACCAGGAGTACCAGCCAAGGGACATGCTAAAGAATGGTAAGTAGTTACAGTTACTAGAATCATTTGAAAGAATGGCACGTAATGAACCATACAGGAAGTACAGACCAGGAGTACCAGCCAAGGGACATGCTAAAGAATGGTAAGTAGTTACAGTTACTAGAATCATTTGAAAGAATGGCACGTAATGAACCATACAGAAAGTATAGACCAGGGGTACCAGCCAAGGGACATGCTAAAGAATGGTAAGTAGTTACAGTTACTAGAATCATTTGAGAGAATGGCACGTAATGAACCATACAGGAAGTACAGACCAGGAGTACCAGCCAAGGGACATGCTAAAGAATGGTAAGTAGTTACAGTTACTAGAATCATTTGAAAGAATGGCACGTAATGAACCATACAGAAAGTACAGACCAGGAGTACCAGCCAAGGGACATGCTAAAGAATGGTAAGTAGTTACAGTTACTAGAATCATTTGAGAGAATGGCACGTAATGAACCATACAGGAAGTACAGACCAGGAGTACCAGCCAAGGGACATGCTAAAGAATGGTAAGTAGTTACAGTTACTAGAATCATTTGAAAGAATGGCACGTAATGAACCATACAGAAAGTATAGACCAGGGGTACCAGCCAAGGGACATGCTAAAGAATGGTAAGTAGTTACAGTTACTAGAATCATTTGAGGGAATGGCACGTAATGAACCATACAGAAAGTACAGACCAGGGGTACCAGCCAAGGGACATGCTAAAGAATGGTAGGTTGGAATACTGTACTAGTTGGTATTATGTTTTCATATCACATTATTGTCAGCCATCCTTTATATTTTTCAAACAATGCAACATATTTTAAAGTTTTCATGTGTGAGTATGAATTGATTGACTTTGTTGTGTATTATTGTACAGGTGGCATTATGCTCAGAACTGTGTCCTCAAAGAGAATGTACGCAGGAAAACCAGTATGTGGTCATGGAATAACATTGCTAAACACAGAGAACTTGGTAAGAAGTACAAAGCTGCCTGGAAAGAGAAACTCCTAACCAAGAAACCTCCACAACATCTACTAGACACCATTAAGGTACATACTATCTTCTAATAAGGATGATTGCACAATGTCGCACAAGCTCAATAAATAAAACTTCATTCATTTAGGGGGGAGGGGGAGGGGGAAGGGGGTCTGAAATCATTGCGATTGCTGAACTTCATTTTTGCACTTCTAACCATATTTCAAAAACTTTCATGCCTTCAATGATAACAGGTTCTGTATTTACTACTGAGATGTTGATAAATTGATTAAAATTGACTTCTAATATGAGATACAGTCCTGGTTTCTGGTAGTATGTTTTCATGTTCTGTACATTGCATTGATCGTAATGGTGTACTCGCAAACATTTTCATCATGGTTTACATCATATATACATGATTGTGTTGATGTCGCACTTGTAAAGGTTAGCTTAAGGAGAGGGGTTTTGTCCTAAACAAACAGAGTCCGTTTATTGAGCTTGTGCGACGTTGTGCGATCATCCCTCAGTCCCTCGCCTTTAGCTTGCAGTAAATTTCATCCAAATGATTTTTGTAAACCAATGTCTGATTAGCCATACCATAACGATCTACTTCATGTTATTCACTTGTTATAGCTGAGAACTGCAACTGATTTATAGTTTTAAATTAATTACTTAAAAAGTTAGTGGTGATAGTGATTCCATTTTCATATGGACTTATTTTTACTCAATGTTTTTCGTTCAGTTAACTTAGCTATTATTTTGTAGTAGTTCTGAACATACTTGGTCACATGACAAGCCTCATCATTAAACAGTATACAATAAAAGCTGAAGAAGGCTGAATGATTTAACAGAAATACTAACTTAAGGTACATTATTTACACTTTGAGTTTGGAACTTCTAAGTACATGTAAATATGATCCTAGAGAAGGGACGCAATGTGTTTGGTCATAAGCTTAGATAGGTTTAGCACCAAAATGCATATGATACAACCACAGGAATACGATAATTGTGTATAAAGATTACATAAATATCATAGATATATTAAAGTAAGAGGTTTTTTTCTGTCCCTGAGGAATTTGATATCCAGTGACCGGAACATGTACACATACAAAAATAAAAGTACCCTTAACTTACAGGGATTTGAACAAGAATTGAATGCATTCAGCATTGTACTTTCAAGACTTTAAAGTAAAGGTACCCCTTAACTTACAGGAATTTGAACAAGAATTGAATGTGTTCAGCATTGTACTTCCAAGACTCTTATTAAGTAAAAGTACCCCTTAACTTACAGGAATTTGAACAAGAATTGAATGTGTTCAGCATAGTACTTTCAAGACAACAAGCAGAAGCTGAGGTTGCCAAGTCAGGAAGTAAAGTGAAAAAATCTAAAGCCAAGGATGAAGGAGGAGGGTGGTTTGGTGGTTTTTTTGGAGGCAAGAAAAAGAAAGAAAAGGAAAAAGAAGCAGCTGCCAAAGAAGCAGGTAGGGATATACTACTATGGAAAACATGCTATCGGCAAAATAAGACAGACACAAACTAAAACTTTGCAAAGCCTTATATTTGACAGCCATTTCACTTTTTTTCAAATTGGAAGATCACAACCTTTATGTTAAAGGGGCACAAGCTGAGTTTTTGCTGTTTATTGAAAAGGTCTGAGGCCCAAGTCTAAGAATTTGGTGTTTTATCCTACATTGAACTCTTGATCTCACCCTTTAATGAATAAATATTGGAAAAATGATGGCCATATAGCACATATTGTTGAAATGCTCAAGAAAAAATAGGTCAGTGTATTCTTAAAGTGTTTGAAAAACAAACATGTCCATAACACAAGGTGAAGTATGTTTGAGTGACGAAATGATTCTTGTTGCTTTATTAGTGGAATGTTTTGATTTATGTTTACAGATATTGCAGGACAGTTTGCTAAAGAACTAACAGCTGGTGAGAAATCTAAGATGTATGATGCAATAGGTTATAGTGAAGGAGCTGCTGATCCCACTATGCCACTAGATGTGAGTACTATTTATAAAATTATAGTGATTAGTTGGTTATTAAACATAACACAACTACTGTATGTTGCAGTGTTGCCAAAATCTAATCACTTCTTGTCATTACCATATGTAAGATATGTAGTAATTTTCATTAGAATTGATGCCGTATTTTTGAGATATCATGTCCACAGACAGACAGACAGACATACGTACACGTACACACACACACACACACACACACACACACACACACACACACACACACACATACACACACACAAACAAACAGAGAGACAGAGACAGACAGACAGACAGACAGAATTATAACATTACCTTCCCTAATAAGAGGTAAAAATGGTCACTGAATATTGTGTTCAAAACTCTGGAAAAATAGAAGATTGTTGAGTTCCTTGAGAACATGGTGAACACCAAATTATTATTTCAAAAGGACCAGCAGGAAATTTTCATAGGGTAAACTTTGGAAAGGTAACTTTGATTTTCAGAAAAGATAATCCCCAGATACACTGTCAGTTTGATTTTTGTTGTGTGTACATTTACAACATTATGGTACAGTCATGGGGATTTTGTAATTCTTGGTAGATTTTCCTTTGAATACTTTTGATTTTCATACTTTATTGTTGGCAATTGCAGTACGTTGGTATGAAGTTCCATTTCAAGTTAAAGAAGACATCTCTACAGCTATGTGACGACAGTCTGTGGAAGAAAGAAGTTGTCAATTTAGATTTAGAAGATCTGTATGCTAGTGTACAACAAAGACCATCAGCTGATGCTGTCAAGTAAGTCATTAGTTGTCAAAAAATGTGTTCATATTTTCAGGTGTTAAATAAAACCACTATGCAAAATTTGTTAAGGGCAATAAGCAGATTAAATATACTTAAACCAGTCTACACTGTCATTTTACCAGGGCTCACCAAAATTGTGGTAATTTTATAAATGTATTGGAACTATGCCAGTTTTACTGTGTTTTCCTCTTTCTGTTTACCAGGGTTCCCAAATTTTAGCACAAACATGGCACTTTGTCTTGATAATAAAATACTGTAAATTTGTGTATATTTGTCAATTTAGCATTATCTTTTGATGATAGAAATGTAGCAATACTCATCTGTGACTCGTAGTGACAAGGCCCCTTAGGTCACTTGTATTTTGCCCGAACAAAGAAAGATATTGGAGGACAATATGTAATTATCGACCAAGAGATGAATTATTAGAATCTATTGGGTACATCCATGTATCTCTTAAAATCAACCCACAGAGTGTTATGCATTCTTTGGTAATATTCCCCTTACACCCATTTTGAATGAATTTTATTTACTGCTTATTATCAGATTGGAGGCTAAGATTGATGCATTCAGTGTATCAGGGTCTGAACACAAGAATGGTAGAATACCACAGATAGTGAAATCTCAGAAGTCAGACTCTGGACATATACTGTCATTGCTGGATGTACATGTAGAAACTAACCCTATGGATGGCAAAGCTGATCAGAGAATAGCTGTCAAGGCTAGGCCTTTAGAAGTCATTTATGATGCTGTAAGTCTATGTATGTGTTGGGTTTTATTAGAAGGTGCAGCAATTTAATGAGGAAATGCCTGCAAGTTTTTGCCAAAGAATTTATTTATTTATAATACGTTCTTGTACCACGGTCAAGGGTTTTTATTACTTACGAGTATTGTTTCGCCTGTACAGGTCGACAGGCTTTGTCATCGACAAACTTTGTCAAACTGTCTGTTTGCTGGTTTTAACGACCTGATGAACGTGTTTAAGAATAATTTATTTAACTATTGAATAATGAGCAGTGTTATGAGTAACACTAAGCCTTGCTGTAGGGATGTGTTACATTTAAATTATAATACTTGTCATTTATGATGTGGCAAGTGTTTGTACGTGCTGGGTTTTATTGTAAGGTGCAGCATTTTAATGAGGTCAAAAGAATTCATTGAACTATTGCATTATGTGTGTCCCAAAAACTTGGAATTTTAAGTCAATTGTGACTCCACCAGTGGGTGCTATAAATTTGAAGGTGTATTTTGAAGTCTGTTATGACATCACCAGAGGGCGCTGTACATTTGAAGGTGTATTTAGAAATCTGTTGCGATTGTCACCAGAGGGCGCTATACATTTGAAGGTGTATTTAGAAATCTATTGAAATTGTCACCAGAGGGCGCTATACATTTGAAGGTGTATTTAGAAATCTATTGAAATTGTCACCAGAGGGCGTTATACATTTGAAGGTGTATTTAGAAGTCTGTTGAGATTGTCACCAGAGAACATTGCACATTTGATTATGGTAAAATAAAAAACTGAGTCTTTGATTTGAAACTTTTATTTCTTACAGCATACTATTAACCAAGTAGCAAATTTCTTCAAACCACCTGAAGATGTCCATCTTAAACAGTAAGTACTACTGACTCTTTGTCTTGGTGATATATGATGCAAATATTTTCAAATTAATAACTGATACAGCTAGTTAGATGAAATTTTCCTCCCCAGCATGCCGGAAGACTACAACATTCTTAAAACCATAGTTCTGATTAATATATAGCAGATCCTGAACAAAAGATTAATTCCATGGTTCTACAGTTCTACTGATAAGCCAACACTAACGTGAAAGCTTGGAATCAAAATATGGGCCTTTAACATTTCTTCTGTTTGTCACTAGAGGACGATATTGTATATAAAAAAACCAGCATAAAGCTTAGCGAGCTGACTACTGCAGTATTATCCGTAATATCAATTGTGAACAACAAATATTTTGAACAAATTTATATTGAATATAAATTTGGGATTTTTGTCCCAAAAATATTTTGACCATGAGTAGACATTTTCATCTATATAAGAACTCCTTAAAGTGTACATGCAAAGGTACATACTTTTTTTCGTAATTATGTTTATTTTGCCATAAAAATAAATGAAATTGCATTCATACCTCTAAATAAAGAAAGTCGCAAAAATACTTGCCCCTTAATCCCCTGTGCTTCGACTAACTTCGACACCGCAACCAGCTCACGAAAGGTGTCGAGGTCCCACGTGTTACAAAAGCCTTCTAAGCCTTTGTGTAATGTTTACTTATGAATTACTAATTACGCTTGTCATATAGTATTATCTGTAACTGTACATATTGTGGTGTACCAGTTTAGTCTTCCGACAACAATGGTTCCTTGGTGTTTTGTCGGCAGCACCCGCAGTGAAACATCACCCTACACACATTTCCAAGTGATATAACTGAGTAGGTAATAATGGGTGAAGGCAGTTGAAATCATGTAAAAACTGGACAGTGACGCCATACAGTGAAAGTCGGTAAATGTTACCGGGGCCGGGGTTCTCCACGCCACCGGTGAAGCCATGATCAAAGCGAAAAAAGGAAGACAAATAAAATAATTTGAAATGATGTTTTCAAGAAAGCAAGTTAGCTTCATAAAATATTTTCATTACGATAGCATTTGTTTTTAAACAATGCGTAGTCCAATTGTATGTTTTGATTTCCATGTTGCTAGGAGTCGATCGTTTTCATTGTGATACATCACATACATCGTCGGAATCATATCAAAGTAAAAAGACGCAACGCTCATTATAATGTTGCTATTTTTGTTTCCATTGTTTTGTCTACATGAACAATTACTGTGTCATGCCAATCACATGTCAAATGTGGATGGACACAGCAAAGTACAGTCAGCACTAAGCTTCACGCTCCCAGGTCAAATAACTTCCACAACGTAAGACATGTCTATCCATAAAAAACTCAAACAAAAATGGTCGGAGACAATACACAATACACCACAGTACGGCCGGCTTCAGTGAACATGGGCCGTGCTTTGAAAGAAGATGAAACCACTTCATGTCACTGTGTGGATGGTAATGAACGCAGTAAAAAATGAAATAAAGTACGTGTACACATAGCTTTCAAGAGGGACGGTTATCCAACAAAACGTTCTGCTCTAACGAATTTGTGGGTCTACTTTCGCGAAGATTTTGAATGGTCATAGATTGAATGTACTGTTACAACACGCTACAACTTGAGAGAATATTATGGGGAACTCTTGAAGCCATTCTCATTCTCTATGTTTGATGGGTATGGAAATATTACATAATTTTCGTTTCGATTACATTGTCTACAGGAGCTGTTTTCCACCCATTGAATAGTTATGTCAACAAAGGACGCTGATAACAGCATTCACTTTATGTAAACAACACGGCTTCACTAGGACATACTCATTCACTGCCAGAGGAACTATCGTTACTGCTAGCGGTCGGTTCGAATGAATTTGGCTAAATCACACCATCAGATGTTAATGCTGGAGTGTATTGCTCTACGCTTGAGGAATCTGATCAATATTCAAAGTCAGGTTCTGGCGAAAACGGGTTTTGAAGTTGACCTTCTGGTTCGACCATAATGGCTTTGCATGTAAAGATACACTGACGAATGCGTTTGTGTTCCCGAAGTGACGTCATAAAGTTCCAAATCCTGTCCTATCCATATGCAAATGAGAGGTACTTACCTGAAGGTGCTCTGTGGCTGAGCCAAGAGTGCATCATTTTTCGCGCAATTTCTCGTGTTAGAATTATATTGTACTATTACAAACCCGATTTCCTTTATTTTTATGGCAAAATAAACATAATTACGAAAAAAAGTATGTACCTTTGCATGTACACTTTAAGTCAGTTGAACATTTTAGGATACCATTCTTTCTCTGAAAGCAATGGATTAGATTTTCCAAATAATGTTTTCATAAATTTATTTTGTCAGACTTCAAGCTGCAGCCATGTCTAGAATAGATGCCTTCAAAAGTCAGAGTGCTACTGGCTTGACGTATATGATACATACCAGAAAAGTGACAGACATCAGTGTAGACTTAAAGAGTTCCTATGTCATTATACCCAAGAATGGAGTGTATGAACAGTAAGTAATATTGAAATTACACCTCACACACACCCCAACACCTCACCACTACTCCACTACCCCACTGAACACTGTGACATACATTAGTTTTGACTTGAAGAGTTCCTATATCATTATGTACTTAATATCTAAGAATTGCGTATTATATGAACAGTAAGTAATATTGGCATTTGCCCCCATTCTCACACACGATGATTACAAATCTTCTTCATACCTCATGAGTTCATTATAAAGAGGTTACAGTGTACATATATATGGTTTCCATAGCATATGGCCATAAGACTTGATGTCTGATAATTCTGTCAGCAAACAGTGAAGAAAACTTCCATTAACCATATCTTTAATAGTAGTAGAGAACTCTATAAAATAAGTTCTTGATTTGTATAGTAACTTTATAGTGGTGCTTCACTATTGGTGGTCAATCTTGGACACTTCAAAATGAATGTATTCAAAATCTAAGTTTGTTTATTATTTGTGTTTCTCCGTATAGCGGTGCCTCACTATTAGTGGTCAATCTTGGACACTTCAAAATGAATGTATTCAAAATCTAAGTTCATTTATTATTTGTGTTTCCCCGTATAGCGGTGCCTTACTATTGGTGGTCAATCTTGGACACTTCAAAATGAATGTATTCAAAATCTAAGTTTGTTTATTATTTGTGTTTCCCCGTATAGTGGTGCTTCACTATTGGTGGTCAATCTTGGACACTTTAAAATGAATGTATTCAAAATCTAAGTTTGTTTATTATTTGTGTTTCCCCGTATAGTGGTGCTTCACTATTGGTGGTCAATCTTGGACACTTTAAAATGAATGTATTCAAAATCTAAGTTTGTTTATTATTTGTGTTTCCCTGTATAGCGGTGCCTTACTATTGGTGGTCAATCTTGGACACTTTAAAATGAATGTATTCAAAATCTAAGTTCGTTATTGTTTGTGTTTCCCTGTATAGCGGTGCCTTACTATTGGTGGTCAATCTTGGAGACTTTAAAATGAATGTATTCAAAATCTAAGTTCGTTATTGTTTGTGTTTCCCCGTATAGTGGTGCTTCACTATTGGTGGTCAATCTTGGACACTTTAAAATGAATGTATTCAAAATCTAAGTTTGTTTATTATTTGTGTTTCCCCGTATAGCGGTGCCTCACTATTGGTGGTCAATCTTGGACACTTCAAAATGAATGTATTCAAAATCTAAGTTTGTTTATTATTTGTGTTTCCCCGTATAGCGGTGCCTCACTATTGGTGGTCAATCTTGGACACTTTAAAATGAATGTATTCAAAATCTAAGTTTGTTTATTATTTGTGTTTCCCCGTATAGCGGTGCCTCACTATTGGTGGTCAATCTTGGACACTTTAAAATGAATGTATTCAAAATCTAAGTTCATTTATTATTTGTGTTTCCCTGTATAGTGGTGCTTCACTATTGGTGGTCAATCTTGGACACTTTAAAATGAATGTATTCAAAATCTAAGTTTGTTATTATTTGTGTTTCCCTGTATAGCGGTGCCTCACTATTGGTAGTCAATCTGGGAGACTTCAAAATGAAAAGTCTTCACCAAGACAAAATGTCTGAATGGAGGAAACAGGTAGGCAAAGAAAGTTGTTCAAACTTATTGTTCTTTTTCCACATAAGTAAGAAAACCAGGCTCAAAAAAAATACAAGGAAACCATAATTAAAACTAAATTCAGATCAATTTGTAGAACAGAAAATAACTGTAACACAGATGTCAACATCAAGAACAAGCATATTAAATCTTAAATGCTGAATTTTCTTATTAATTGAATTTTTGGTGATATTTTCATTTATACAGTTTAATTAAGAGAATTAATGCATTTAATTTACCATTATATTTCAATGAGTACAACAAATTCATGATTTTACAACAAATTTGAATTTTTTGCAGAAAATTCATAATTTTACACATGGTCAGGTGCAGGTGATCCCAAACAACACTATTAATATGTTTTTAGTTGTTGTGAATATATAGTTTAATATCATGAGTTGATGTACCAAATTTAACATTCTTTTTCAGCCACTCTAAAACTCGTAGTATTTAGTTTACTGACGTGACTCAGCTATATGACATGTTTGAAGTATAAGTTTGAGAATATCAGTATTACCAGTATATGGAGATATCAATGTAGATATCAGTGTAGATATCGATGTAGATATCAATGTAGATATCAGTGTAGATATCAGTGTAGATTTCGATGTAGATAACAATGTAGATATCAATGTAGATATCAGTGTAGATATCAGTGTAGATATCGATGTAGATATCAATGTAGATATCAATGTAGATATCAGTGTAGATATCAATGTAGATATCAATGTAGATATCAATGTAGATATCAGTGTAGATATCAGTGTAGATATCAGTGTAGATATCAATGTAGATATCAATGTAGATATCAGTGTAGATATCGATGTAGATATCAATGTAGATATCAGTGTAGCTATCAGTGTAGATATCAATGTAGATATCAGTGTAGATATCAATGTAGATATCAGTGTAGCTATCAGTGTAGATATCAATGTAGATATCAATGTAGATATCAATGTAGATATCAGTGTAGATATCAGTGTAGATATCAATGTAGATATCAGTGTAGATATCAACGTAGATATCAATGTAGATATCAATGTAGATATCAGTGTAGCTATCGATGTAGATATCAATGTAGATATCAGTGTAGATATCAGTGTAGATATCAATGTAGATATCAGTGTAGATATCAACGTAGATATCAATGTAGATATCAATGTAGATATCAGTGTAGCTATCGATGTAGATATCAATGTAGATATCAATGTAGATATCAATGTAGATATCGATGTAGCTATCAATGTAGATATCAATGTAGATATCAGTGTAGCTATCGATGTAGATATCAATGTAGATATCAATGTAGATATCAATGATACATACAATTTGATTTGCAGCGGGCTCTATTTATGTTACATGGTAATATATTTTACTAACTTGCTATAGGCTTGAAGTCTAATATAAACTATTTGTTTGACAAAAGCTAGTATGTTTGATTGATAGTTGTGTTCATGTATACACAGTTACTTGACAAGTACTCAGTTTCTAGTAAGCCTGTGTAATCACACATTGGAAGGGAAATTCCAGTCAAATATATCTCTGATTACAGCTGTCAATTAATTATGAAGTATGATTTTGAGTGAATGATTAATAGCATGTAGGTGAAATAGTTTTGTGATCTTAAAGGGTTAATGTATGAGGACTTAGATATAGCTTTGTTTGACAAATTACCATATTTTGTGAAATGTCAGGTGTTGTCATTTGTCAGCAAAGCATGTTATAATACTGGGTACATATGGAGTTGTAATATGGAATGAATGTGATGCTGTGTTATGTTTTGCTGTGCTATCTAATGTTATGCTATGCTTTACTTATCATTGCTATGTAATGCTATGCAATACTATGATTGCTTTCTCTTATACATGTACACACATTATTCATGCACACCTTATGTACACAGACAAATATACACACATAATACACAAACACACACAGACATACACACACACACACACACACACACACACACACACACACACACACACACACACACATACTCATACACATCTTGCCAATACCAGTATGCATACAAACAAATATACACACATAAACATGTGCACACACACAGAAGAAATATGCATGTGTAAAAGTAAAAGTTCGAACACTTTTTGTCTACAACCTCACACATATACACACAGACTGACAAGTAACATGGTAAATCACAGTCTAGAGTATCATAGAGACATTTTGCTTCCTATCAATACATGCTGACTGTATCTTGTTCTTGCTTTTTCCGTCCTTTGCATGCAAATCAGTTTGAAGACAATCCGAAGCTAATAGTGTGTAACTGCTGACTTGTTCTTTCCTATATTTCAGTATCATTAAAAATTTGTTATTTTAGTGTTTCAGTTACTGAAACATTTGTTAGGCAAGATGCTGGAAATTGTTGGTTTGTGTGACTACATCTAGCCTTCTCCATGGAAGGTTGCCAACCACTCTTTCTATTCAGCCTGCAAACTCAGTAATTCAGTCTTGGTATTTTTGTGTACTTCTCATTACATATATCTGTAGCTGTTCTAACCTTGTTGAAAAATCAGCATAAATTAGCATAAAATTAGCATATCATGTGTTGACATTCAAGATTATTTGTGCAAAGGTCACATTTCAGTATACATAAGATAAATCACATCTGGGTAATTGACATAATCAACATAATATATGCATCATGTGACATTCAACCAATCAGCTTTTGCAAATGATATCCATATAAATACTGACTTTACATTACTGAGTTTGCAGGCTGTGTGGAAAGAAGACTTTTTAGGTCGCCCATTCAGTGTGCTATGGAAAATAGACTATGAAGAACTCATGAAAGTGAATTGCATAATTATCTAAGTCTAGACACTTTCCAATGTTGACTTGGTAGTTGGTCTAGAAAGAGGCCATATGGATAAGAATGGCATTATAATTTTTCAAATTCAAAGTTGGAATTGTAATAATTCGTTGACCTGGGCATATAATGAGTTCACACAAATAATAATGACCTGAGGGTGTATAGCAGCCAACAATATTCAGTCATCCTTTACTGGTATTTGTTGTATGTTGTGTTGTAAGTAGGCTGTACTAACATTAATTTCTGTACCCCACCCATTCCAACAAATAACAACACAAAAGCCAATCCCATCGTTGCTTATCCCATATATAGAATTTGTCATCATTTTATGCATTGTGACTATTTGCTCACTAACCATTCAATATTATTACTGGTAGTAGTAGTAGAATTGAAAGTATTTGAATAGATTTTATAGGTGTTTTTAAGCTAACATATTTTACTGTCTAGTTATGTTTTGTGTTATCCAGTCATTGTACTGTGCCACCTAATAATAATATGAGTTCACTAACCTTGCTGTTCTACCTTGTGTTTTCACTCCCTCATTTATCCATTTACCTGCATTGCCACCACCACAGCTTGCTTTAACTAAAGCCCTGCAAGTACGAGCACAATGGCATAAGTATTTGAAACTACCCAGTACCATGCATGACTGGTTTTATCACAGACACTTTTTACACTGTTTGATTATATATTTGTTAACATGCTATATAATGTATGCATGTTCAGTATTTTATACTACCCTGTATTCAAAATATGGAGATCAAATTATTTCATTGCTTTGATTATGAAAAATATAAAAATAAAAATAAAATGACACTACACTACTTATATTTCTATTTTACAAAGACGATGTTGAGGTTTTGCATGAAATTATTTCAGTTCACGACATCACTTTTGCAGACTATCCAAATTTCAGTTTTCATTTACAAAAATATTGATTCCCTGCCATGTGAATATAAAACCCAACTCCCTTTCATTCATCTGTATATATACCCTTATAACAACCAAATAAATTTATGTTTAAATAATTCTTTATTTATGGTGATAAAGGTGCATTTTAAATGTATATATATATCGTACCATAACTATCTGAGTGTGATTGTCAGTATAAGGTATAGAGATATATCACGACTGTCTGATTTTACTATGAACTTATTTTGAAGAAAACCGTTTACAACAACCATTGACTGAGACTGAAAGATCAGCCATTGTGAGTGTGTTCTTATCATCTCTTTCCTCAAAGAAAAGGTTAAGGGAAGGCCCAGCAATGTACTAGAAGTCTTTCTGAAGCAAATAAGCATTTCCAAACAAAAATGTTGATAAAAACAAGGAAAAAAGGAATAACGTGATAAATCATCAATAGATAATAATGATTCTCAAGTATTAGGCTTGTGATATTGATGATGAGATCTTTGGTAATGAACAATAAATATGGAATAGAAAGACAGTCATTATACCTAATTTACATCATTCTGTACATAGTTGAAGAGTACAGTTGAATCTGAATCGCACACTCAGATAGCAATGGTGTTTATATTTATTATTTTATATGTATATGTACATTGAGGTGGGTTGATGGTGGATAGTTTGACTTCGTATCATATGGTGAAACTGGACCTGACCAAAGCTGATTCATAACATGTCAAAATTTGTATGAAGAAGGGATTGAAACCTAAACATTTTTACCTTTGGTTTCTACAGAAATTGTTCCATGATATCAAAATATACTGTTTCTCTAAGTTGATCCAGTAGGCTGGCCAGTTTGTTTAATTTTGATATTACCTGCTAGATGTGTAAATTCACAAATACTGCTCATGGTGGAAGGATTATTAAGCTGTGATACTCAAGATTTCAATTTTATTTTGAAAGCTGCGGCTTGTCCACTAAAAGAGAGGTTTCACTGTTTTGATTTACATTATTCTTTACTTAACATGGCAAATTAAAGTAAATAACAGTTATTTGTTTCCAAAATGAAGGATAAAGTTATGCCTCAAGGTCAAGGCTACAAACCAAATCAAGCAGCAAAATAAGCAACACGCCATTTTCAATTACAAAAAGACATTGTGGGATATATATGTGGCCATCTTGACTGTCAATGAATACCTAGTCCGTGCCTCCACTCTCTGTATGTATATTGAAGCCCGCCCTCTTGTGGTCAGATGAAGATATGTGGCTAGTTTGATATCACTTATTCACCAACAACCTGCCTTTTATGTACTGGTAGTGTAAGGATAAGGTCAAGGGTCAATCTATATGTTGTTGTGATGTCATAAAGGTCATTTAGGGTCATATATGTGTGATATTGTAATGCATCTACTAACATAATATATAACTGCTAACTTAGAATCTTTCTCCACATTGATCTTTATACTGCAGTGGAAGTCAATGGGTAGAATATTGCTTAGATCATCTCATTTTTATACCTCCACTGCCAGACATTAAATTGACATTATTCACTGAGTTTCCTGCTGAAAGTATTCAAAGTTTGCAATAATGCTTCGTAAAATATCCCCCAAAAAGAGTAATTCTTGTAAAACATGGGTGGCTTGCCTTTACACACCACTTGTTCAGTTAGGAATATAGGAATTTCTCTTTCCATATTTATACAGAAATCTGGAGATGAAATTTCAGTATTATGATGAAAATACCAAACATAAACTTATCAACATTTTTTTTGTGTTTGAAATCTTTCTACTTGTTACTTCCAGTGCAGTATTAAAGATAGTGTCTCAGTCGTAATTGTGAATGCTTTCTGCTTTGACTGTAAAATACCGTTGTTTGGTGGCGCTCCATGTACTTTCTGCTTACCTCACGTTATGATTACCAGCACGGAAGTAGCTATTTCTAAAAGTAGCTGGTAAAATTGGATAAGTAGGAGGGTAATACCTACGAGAGAGACCCATGAATCTGCCCAACAATGGATTTATAGTGGTGGAAAAAGAATTTTTTAAACACAAATTCCTGAAAAAAAGTAGTCAGCCAAAAATTGAGGAGTAGCTGGTTGTTTTTTGCTCACTCAGTCACTCAGTCACTCACTCACTCAGTCACTCAGTCACTCAGTCACTCACTCACTCACTCACTCACTCACTCACTCACTCACTCACTCACTCACTCACTCACTCACTCACTCACTCACTCACTCACTCACTCACTCACTCACTCACTCACTCACTCCCACTCACTCACTCACTCACTCACTCACTCACTCACTCACTCACTCACTCACTCAGTCAATCAATCAATCAATCAATCAATCAATCAATCAATCAATCAATCAATCAATCAATCAATCAATCAATCAATCAATCAATCAATCAATCAATCAATCAATCAATCAATCAATCAATCAATCTAAAGACTTTGTATAGTGCCAAAATCCAATATGACTTAGTGTTCTATGGCGCTGAACAGGAACAATAGTAGATCATCGTAAACAGTTAGAAAGTTCTTGCGAACTGATGTGTTTTGCATTTTTTGCTACTACCGGCCCTCATTTACATCTCTGTATTACCTCATGCCCAGTTTACCTTACCTGAGATAAATGGAATGTATGGAGTTTTACCAAATAACTGTATTTTATAATCAACATTGTACTGTGATTCTGTCAATACCATATTTGTACATGTTGTTATCTGTCTATGCATGTACTTGTCTCTCTCTATACTAATGTGTACTACTAACATATCATGTCAAAATAGGACGGTAGTGGCTTATGACATCAAATGAGTCAAAAATGCATGTTTTAAATTGATCCTCTCTTCAAAGAAATTCAAAATTTTGGAACCCATCATGAATTGACAAGGATTTATTGACATATTAAATTAAATAGGATGTCCAAAGATTTTTGTGTCAGAAATCATTCTAAAATGTGTTTTCAAATTTCAGTAATCTTATTTCATCCTACGGACTAAATATATCATTATTTATGACCATTTTGTATAAATTTAATTCATTTCAAAACTTGTGTAACTACTAGGTTGTATGTTTGTTGACTCATTGTTGGTTTTGGAAGGGTTGCACTACGGAGTCATTTGTATCAAAGTATTGTCTGCACTTGGGACGCACTATATCAAACAGAGGCTTGTCAACTCAAAAGGACCCTTCAAGTAAATAGCGCCCCCTAGTGGCAGAACTGAATAGTATGTTAATGGGTAAAATATACAAACAAATAATGCCATCATAGGTGTATTTTAAACATTGTCTACATAATAGTATTAAGTATACAATACATCAGTTTCTTTGATAAATATTCATGAGAAAGTTATTTGACTGTCAAGTAACCCAACATAACCACTAGAGGGCGCTATTCACTGAAAGCTTCTTTTACATATATTCTTGCAAGATTTAACAAAATTTAATGTGACCTTTCACCCTTCCTTAACAGCAAAACTTACCAATAGAAGAGTTACTGAACAAAGCGTATGATAAGTTTAATATACAGCTAGAAAGTATGCAAGTACTGCTGGCAAGGCCAGGTATGTATGAAATGTCTCTACATGAAGGGACCACTTTTGGAGTGTTTTACAGTGTTACTAAAGTATTTGATATATTTTTCTGAACATTGTTAATAATTTTAAAACATTTTTTGCTGTCCTTAAAGTGACAAATGGGACAGCAGAATAGTGTAATTTGCCATGTATTAACTTGAAGGGGTCCATAGTTTTCCGTAAAAAGAGTTGTCTATCTGGAAATTAAATCATTAAAAAAGGCAGGAAAATACATAATTATGGGAACTGAATACCATAGTTAAGAAATTGGTATTTTTTTTATTGCGCAACAATATTTTACAGTAAAACTACGAGGTATAAATTCAAAAGATCTGTGTTAGAAGTCAAGGGCCTTTAGAGATAATTATACTAGCTAAAGGTAGTTTGTAACCAGGAGGAGAATCTGAGCTATTCTTAAAACTAATGGTTTTTGGAATTTTAAGACTACTATTTTATTGAATTTTTTTTTACCAGGAGAAGACTGGAAGTCTGCCAGGTCAGAGCCACAGTCATCTTTACATATCATAGAACCTACTGGTATTAATGTACAGTTACAGAAATGTATGATTCCTAATGACGTCAGAATGCCAATGTAAGTATTGTGTATTATCAGATAATTGTACGTCAAGTATATGAGTCTACAGTTTGAAAGAATTGAAGAAGGAAATGTACCAGACAAGTGAAAGATGTACGTTAGTTCTACTGATGTGATTACAGTTTTAAGTTTCACTAGCTAAAACTTTAGGTTGAAACTGAGTTTTTTTTCTACTGCATGTCTTTATTTTGTAGGTAAAACAGCTTTCTCTAATGTACATAGTGAGTATGTGCTTGCTTGTGAAATGTATCACAGACTAAATGTGTGTACTAACAAGTCTGGTTTCACACATCTTTGACTGTCCGAGACATGATTGATATCCACCTGGAGCAAAACTGGCACTCAGTTATTGCTTTAGCCTGTATGTTAAAAAATGGTCCCTGAATGCTTTAGTTGTGGTAATATTCAAATGGATTTTGTCTTTGTGACTGTGAGTGTATCTATTTTTTTTTTGACCCAGCCAGTCAGGAGAGCGATAATGAGCACTGTGTAATGAGCCTGGTATGCACAATGTTTTAATGCAGATTTTAGGGTTTGGATCCAAAAATCAATTTTGATCGGATTTATTGTTATTGTATTATGTGTATAGCTACACAAATATGTTTACCCACAGGTGATTCACTACTGTTCAAATGTACAATATTATGAGTAAGTTATTACAACTAACAAAAAATGTTCCAGTTCCAGCTAGTGTAGCTTTAATATATCGTGAAGATTTCCAAATGTAGAGATAAAAACAAGAATTCTTGTTGAAATAATTTGGCTGTGTATACTTGAGGGGCTAAATATTGATGATTTGTATGTAGGATCAAGATATCGGGAGAACTACCCAGCCTGTGTGTCAATGTATCGGATAAAAAGGTACATGAACTGATAGCAATAGGAACCAGTATACCGTTACCAGAAGGTGATAGTACCAAACCTAGCACTGGTCCAGCTAAAACACCTCTTATACCTGATGTAAGTCAGTCTCAATCTTCAAAATATAGTTTTTATGTTAACCAGTAGAAGACAAGTGTAGCTGCTAGACCCTTGGGTAATTCTGTGATAGCAGGTCACAAAGCGCAAAAAGTGCCGTCAAGGGTTTGTGTGAGAGGTGCTGTCATCCTCGGCTTATGTTCAGCAACCTTTCATGTACAGATCCAAAGTCTTACAAGAAGACTAGTACTACATGTAGTAGAATACTAGTGTTCTGTCAGTGGTTGGCTGTTATTAGCAATTATTCTCTCCATGATATTACTATCTGCCATGATGAATTAGTGTTATGAAAGGGTCTACCCAATAGACCTTTCTGATAAATTCTGCCCTCTAGTGATGAAAAGAGCAGTGATGTAAATGGATGAAAGACCAGTCAATAGACCTTTCTAATAAATCATGCCCTCTAGTGGTGAAGTAGAGAAATGATGTAGATGCTAAAAAGACAAGTCAACATAGTATCTTTCCAATAAATTGTGCCATCTAGTGCCCTCTAGTGGTGACATAGAGAAGTGATATCACAGATGATGAAAAGACATATCAATGAATCTTACATTGTTTGTTCCCCCCTTTTTTTTGATAAATTAGTCACCAGAAGAGTTGACAGCCGGATATAATGTACATGCACCGAAGAATTTGGTGATTCCTGGTGAAGCTGTCATGCTAGTAGAGGACTCAGATAGTGATACTGAAAGTACTGTTAGTGATGAATTCTATACCCCATCACAAAGTACAGAGTCACTAGTCAAGAAATACGGCAAACCTGCAGACGTAGTCGAACAACTGACTAATCTGGAACTGAAATTTGAAGTCAAAGAGGTACGTAAGGATGATGGGGATGATTACCATGACGATAGTGATGAAGAGTTTCATCTTGCTTGTGAATATGTTGATGATATTAACAGTTTGCATGGTTTTGATGATAATGATGAAACAATACTAATGCGAAGTAAGTCTACGTCTGTAGAAGAGCTCACATTGTATCACCTCAAGTATGTGATCCACCAGGTACGTAGTATAGTTTTCAGTTTAGGACATTTGGATCGTGTGGTGGCTTGACCATGGAATGCCATAGTTGCATGCCATCATTACTACTGCTGCAATAGTCTATACTAACAGGTATGCAAACAGGTATAGTGGAAAATAGTTACGATATTAAGTTACAAAAAATGTA